>NC_034014.1:25892252-26026798 GCF_000346465.2 Prunus persica
TATGTTCACACGACGTCATAGTAATACACCGTCGTGGTAAAACTATTATTTATATAACGTCGTGGTATTTATGTTCATACGACGTCAATAGTAATACACCGTCGTGGTATTAACATTCACACGACGTAAAACAATAAGATATTTTGTCGTCTATATTAGATACCAACCCTAGTTTCTTTTTCTTTATATTTTATCAAATAAGGGAAAAACAAAAACCATTGTTCAGAGAAATCAAACCTGCAATTAAACAAGCATATAAAAAAAGACTATTATTTTAAAAACAACTTTGTCAATTTTCAGACGACGCTAGAACAACTGACGAACCGTCGTGGTCTACCGTCGTCTTATTTAGTTGAGGTAGTTGTCTTCAAAGTTGGAAACTTTCCCTCTTTGTCTGTATATTTTATCAAACTTGGAAAGAAGTAAAATGATTTTGGCCAGAAAAAAGGTAAAAAGATTTTTCAAACAAAAAACGTATGAGCATGCAAAACAGTAACCAAAATAGTGAAAATGAAAGCTTACCTTTTGCGTGCAATGAAAGCAAGAGGAAGATGATCGATGTTTAAGTTCAGAGACGACGAAGAAGACGAGAGGAAGACGATGAGAAACTCTGACAATGCTCTGACAAGGAAAAAAGACGAAAAGGTTTCTCTGGGAGATTGAAATTTTTAATCGGGTTTGGAAACAGTGCATGTGTAAGTCGAAAAGTTGCTTACATATAAAACCATTTCAAAAAAATAATACGGCGGTTACATTTAACTACGTCGTTTTTAACTAACACGACGCAATATTTTCCGTTCGACGTGGAATCATTTAATTTAACGTCGTTAGGTTTAATATAACGGACGTGGATTTTAATTTTTAAATTATGAATAGAATTTTTTTTCCCGTGACCTTTCAGTTTATTTTTCAATTACAGTGCGTTATAAATAGAGTTTTTTTTCCGGAGGAAATTTAAAACGAAGGAAATTAATATTCTGCAATATGTAAAGTTTCTTTTTTGGATGACAGATTTAAATAAAATAAGAATATAAAAACAACAAATGTGTAAGTCAAGTAGACGAAAAGTTGCTTACATATAAAACCATTTCAAAAAAATAATACGGCGGTTACATATAACTACGACGTATAAATTACAAAATACGACGGTACATTTAACTTCGGACGTGGTAAATAAATACGACAGTAGTTTGTAGGTCCCGTCGTAGTAAACTCAAAAATTAAAGTACATAAGTAATAACTCGCGTCATGGTAGATTATTTAACACGTCGTTTTTATTAATTTACCGACGTGGATTTCTGTAATATACGTCGATAATACCGACGTTGATTTTACAATTTAAACGGCGGTTTTTTTGTAAGGACCGCCGTTGGTTTTAAAAATTTATTCTATAAATTTGTCGCTTTCATTCATTTTCGGTTTACATTTAAGGTTCCAAGTTCTTCCTCTCTCAGTCTCTCATGTCTCAAAGACAATAATTTGGATGTCTTTCTCAAAGAGAAATTGAGCTTACTCGCATCAAATATATGTCCACAAGAAGAAGCTTGTCAACTAGCCTTCTCACTTCCTTGATCAAGCCTGATAGGACACTTAGTGCTTCTGAATACTCCTTGCTTTCCATCAAAAGAGATGCAAGCCTGGCCTCCACTCGCTGTCGAAGGAAAGATCGCTTCTCAGGGAAATCTGAAGATCAGATGTGCCTGATCCTCTGCTTGATTTTCTTGCCTAAGAAGATCCGTCGGATTTGTGATAGCCTCTTCCTTTATCTGTAGAGCTTCAGAAGAAGAAGATGGGTTTCAAGAATGCGATAAAGAATAGAAATGGCTTCAGATGGCCTCTAAAGCATGAGCAATTGAATCAGTAGTTTCTGGGAGATATGATGAAGACATTGTCAATGCTTTGAACTACACAAGTCCTGCAGAAAGATATGTTAAAGAAACTGAAACAACGGCGGTTTTCTGTTCTACCGTCGTCTTTTCTCGTCGTCTATATTAAGTTAAGATGGCGGTAGATTTATAATTACCGACGTAGATTATTTTGTTAAACGTCGTTAAGTGTACTACAACCGACGTGGATTTTATTTTTAAATTATAAATAGAGTTTTTTTTTCCCGTATTCTTTCAGTTTTAGTTTTCAATTACAAAGCGTGATAAATAGATTTTTCTTTCCCGAGGAAATTTAAATGAGGGAAATTAATGTTCTAGAATTTGTAAACTAACACGATGCAATATTTTCAAATCTGTGTCATCTATTAAGATTATGATGTGGAACAGAGTTCCATCTGGTAAGATTTCGTAACCCTTGGGATCTCAGACAAATCTGATTATGTCGGCGGTGTTCTATATAAACCGTCGTGGTTATTTCAATTCTTGTCATTAAGTAGATCTACCGACGTAGGATAAGAAAATCAAAGAAAAAAATTGTTAACAAAAATTCTTATTAAGACGACCGTTAAAATTAAAGGTACGACGTATAAAATGAATAAATACGACGTTAAATTTTATTGTACGATTTAAAGATAACGTCGTAGAACTATACGAGAATGACGTCGATATATTTATATTTTCCGTCGTTGTAAATTAATTTAATACGGCGATACTTTGTATTTTAAAGCCGTGGATTTGTTTGTAATTATACGGCGTCTTATACGAAAACCTCGTCGTGTTATTTTATGAGTACAAACGGCAGTTTTTATTGAAATCGTCGTCTTTACTTTCTACGTCGGTCGATTCATAACTTCTGCCGTTCTTTGTTGGCATTGATTTTACACTGCGGAAATCTGTTTCAAATAGACGTCGGTTGTTTAATTATGTACGTCGTTGTTTTTGAACAGCCATTTGAATCTCCATTTTTTAGTTGTCTAAGGTTGTATTACACGACGGTGTTTTTAGAACCGTCGTCTTTTTATAAACCACGACGGTTTTCACTTAGACCGTCGTTGTTTTCTGGTCGTCTTTTTCACTTTTTGTAGTAGTGTCTTGTCCACTCTTTTGTTCCTCTTCTCCCTAGTTTTATGAAGTTTCTATTAAATTCTTTTGCCTCTGTGAGGTGGGATGAATGAATTGAATTAATCTTTTGATGTTGAATAAATATTTTTTAAAAATGTGAATTAGTACTATAATTTAGTTGTGTTGTATTATTTATAAATTTTTGTTATTAAAATAAATTAATGTTCAAAAGGCTTACGCCCCAATGCTTCAAGGCTTACGTCTCGCATAGCTCTATTAAAAACGTCTTGCCTATACGCCTCACCTTTGAAAACATTGATTTAGACAAACAGGTTCGTCGATGCTATACTGAAGAAATGAAGCACGTCGATGTTACAGAAGTTATGTTACTAGATGGTTGCTTTATATTGGAACTTTTCCTCAGGTATGACCAACACTGCTTAAATATGAAGCTGAATGGCAAAGTTGATCCAATATTCAATAATCCCGGCACTTAGGCAGGACCTAGCATTACTTGAAAACCAGATCCCTTTCTTTGTTCTCCAAAAATTGTATCACATTATCATGCCCTATGTTGTTCACCACTACACACCACCAAACTCGGTCACTAGACTCGCTCTTCAGTTCTTTCAACCTATGAACCATAAAGCATTAGCACGGGACACTGAGGACTGCAACCATTTGCTTGATCTCTTGCACAAATTCTGTTTTCTCCCGCTCCTCACAATCAAATTCTTTCAACTTCACACATCGTCCCTATTAGAATTTCTGGTATTCTGGGATTCAATCATGCCGCTTCAGAACTTTTATGGTATGGAGTCGAGTTTGAAAAAGGGTCAATGGAAGGCTATTTGCTCGACATAACATTCCAGCAGGGAGTAATCAACATCCCTCCAGTTTTCATTGAGAAGCCAACGGATTCACTGTTCCGGAACCTGATTGCTTTCGAGGCAAGGTCATCTCAGGAGTTCGCATCATATTACATCATATGTCATTTTCTTGAAGAGTCTCATACGTTCTAAAGAGGATATGAAACTACTTCAGCGAAGAGGGATCATAAATCAAAACTGGGGAGGAGAAGACCAATTTTTGAGTAATTTCGGAACTATTCTTGACCAAGTTCATCCCAAGGATTTCCATTTTGGCCATCTGTGCACGGATGTGAATTGTTACAGTAAGCCCTGGTTTCACCGGCCAATGCGCAAAGTATTTTGGATCGTGCTGTTGATATCGTTCTTATCGGACTTATTTCTCTACTGCTTGGAGTATGATATCGTTCGTTGCCGCGTTTTGCCTTTTCGTTCTTACTATCACACAAACATACTTCGCCATTCACCCACACTAGCTGATGTTGCTTGTTTCATATGCTCTGTATATTTTCTTTTCATGTATAATTATTTTAGAATTAATGAGTTCTGTAGAAACTGTATATTCGATTATAATACTTGAGATATTACAACCAATATTTGTACACAAACTATAAGATATCTTCCTAGTGGTTACAATGAAACGGAAAACCCATTAAATTCTAATAAAGGCTAATAACAACATAACAGCTAAAACACTAATGTATTGTCATTAAAACCCTTAACTATGGTAACTCCCGTAACCCCTAACACTCCCCCGCAAACTTGACGCCAGAGAGGTGACAAGTTTGGAAATAAGACGTGAAAATAAGGAATATAATAAAGATGACGAATGGAAACAAAAGAAAATTCATCACATGAAAAGCAGAAAGGGATGTGTATAGAGAGAAAATAAGGAATATTTGAAGGGAATAAAGGGGTTAAGAAAGGGTGCAGCACAACAGTAGAGGATAGGAGGTGAAACCAACTTGGGACACAGAGAAAAGAAAACGAGAGCATGGGCAAGTTCGAATTTCAAAGCACCATAAAAACAATAAGGTATGGGGAAGAAAACCACCGTGGAACAGAGAAGTAATTAAGAAAAGATTATCACAAGAGGATAGAGGCCCATATAGATTAAAATAAAGAGGGATGATTGACCCAAAAAATAATAATAAGAAATAAAGGAGGAAACCAAGTGAGACAGAGAAAGGAAAATAGACTGTGGGCAAAACACAAAGTTAAAATCTTTTCAAAATAAAGATGGAAAAATGAGAGAAAGAAAGAGAGGAGAACACAGGTTGAGCATAGATAGAGCGTGAGAGGCCAATACTAAGGCAGCAATACAGTGATAGGGCTTGACTGGCCGATACCAAGTCCGCAACATAGAGGAAGAAACAAGGGTTGTGCAAAGGGAACACCGGCAGTGTAGCATGGCAGAGAAGGCTCAGCAAGCATTGATGAGGCTCATAGAGGAAAGAGAGACGGCTCGGTGAGCAATGACAGGCAACATCAACAAAGAAGGGGAAAGTATGGATACCACAATAGAGAAACCATCAGAAATACATGAGAAAGAGAAACCACAATTGCAGACTAGGAAAAGTGAAAGGAAATGAAGGTTTTATTTTTTATTTTTTATTATTTAATAACTAAAAATTTATGGATATGAGCACGAGTGTTTGGGCAAGAGAGAGAGGAAGCTTAAGGGAATGAAGGGGAAGCATGCGTGTAGAGAAGAGAGAGATATTGGAAAAATGGAGGACTCATGACACCAAAGAGAAAGAGATGGAGCCTTGATATAACCAGAGAAAAAGAAAGAGTTCAAGAAGGAGTTTTGATAGAGAAAAAAAAAATGAATGAGATCCTGGAGAGAAAGGATAGAGCACATGAGGAATAGACAACGGTTGTGCAAAGGGACTAACGACAGTGAAGCACAGCAGGACAGAGACAAAGGCCGGCTAGGATAAGGCTTGGTGAGCGATGACAACTGACAAGGGGGAGAAGGTGCAATCTTCAATAGAGAGCATAAGAAGGAGAAATGGCTCAATCTTCAACAGAGAGCATTACATGGAGAAATGCATGGCTCAATCCTCAACAGAGAGCTAGACATGAAGAGAGTGAAAGATAAAGGCTCATCAATGAGCAGAGAGCTTGACAGGGAGCATTGAAAAATAAAAGGAAATGGCAGCAACAGAGAGAAAGACAAAAAAAATTACTTATTATAGAAGGGAGGAGAAGATGGAGAACTATACAAAAGCAAACACCCTTTCGAGCGAGGAGAGCCAACGACCCTCAAAGTTGGCAAATGAAGGATCGCTAATTGGCGTTAGCCATTAGCTCTGATACCATGTAGAAACTGTATATTCGATTATAATACTTGAGATATTACAACCAATATTTATACACAAACTAGAAGATATCTTCCTAGCTAGTGGTTACAATGAAACGGAAAACCCATTAAATTCTAATAAAGGCTAATAACAACATAACAGCTAAAACACTAATGTATTGTCATTAAAGACCCTTAACTATGGTAACTCCCGTAACCCCTAACAAGTTCAATTAGTCATCTATATGTTATGTGTTTAAAGATTGTTCCTGTGTAACGAACGAGTTTGTATTTCTTAATATATGTTTTCCCATTTACATATGTGTATATGGAGCCAAAAATGGGAGAGACTCAGCCCTGTCACTAGAGATCTCTGCTGCAATCTAAATTCCGTCAGTTAGCAAGATTTTAAAATATGGCTGAGCTTCATAAATCCTTATAGTCAAATTCTAGCCCCACCTGTTTTAATTAAGCTGATTCCCATTTGGTTAGTACAGTGGCAAATCCACATTTGAGTTAAAGGGGTCAATTGATATCAATCATTTTTCTTTTCTCCTATTAACCTTGAATGAAGATGCAATTTTGACCCCCAATATCTTTATTTTTTATTTTTTATTTTTATTTTTTTCCCAAAAAAAGTAATGTGTTTGATGAAATGCATACTCACCAGCGTGCACCAATAACCTGAGCCAAATGAGGTGACCGATATATTGTGAATTTATAAGTCAAAGTCATCCAAATGCAAATACTTCTTTTATTTTTCATATACAAATACGTGTAACAATATTATTGGATGTAAGCATGAGAAGGTCCTCACCAACCCAAGTGTTAATATTTTTCTGCTAGTAGGGACTTAATAAGTCAAAGTTTATGTGAGAATACAATTAAACCAGCAACAAAACTTAAAATTTTAATAAGCAAATGGGGGTGGAAGACTTGGGAGTAGGGTCTTTCTTATAAGTTAATTATCTTTAATCCTCACATTTGGACAATAAATTAAAGGCAATACTCAGGCGCTTAATTGGGATTAAGTAAGCTGAGATTGGTGGTTGGATAGCGAAGGGAAATCGGCTGAGATGAGCAACTCAGGAGAGGTAATTGAGGTCGTTGAGCTTAATTGTATGATCTCTTTAGAATTTGTGTATATATCTTGCAGTTGGATTATCATCATGTAGGGAACAAAAAACATATATATATATATATATATATATATGTACATGCATATGTTATTTAATACATACATATTTGCAAAAATAGTGATGCTGAAAGTAGATGTGTGCACTGCTAGCTAGCTTTATACATTTTACAATCAAAACAGGAAACGGAAGCAAGCTATGAGCGACAGTGCTATAACAAAGTGGAGAAAGCGTCAGAGGCATTGAACATCTTTGAAGTTCCAAATAAACTTCGAAAAGTGAAGGAGGATGCCTATAGCCCTCGCCTTGTCTCAATTGGGATTTACCATCGGCAAAAGCATGAGCTTGCAGCTATGCAAGAGCATAAATATCGTTACAGGAGATTCTTTGAGAAGCGTTTGAATGAGTCTGCCACATCCCTTAAGAGCTTTGAAGAGTTTTTCATTCATCCCTTAGGTTACAAGGTTGCAAGCAGCTACGTTGGAAGAAGGAGTACTAGCACACGTGACATAGTACTTGATGGCGTCTTCATATTGGAACTTTTCCTCAGGTATTATCAACACTACAACTTAAACATGATGTTAGAAGAGCAATCTGATGACCCAATATTCAATACTATCTGGATAATTCCAGCACTTCGCCAGGATCTAGCTTTAGTTGAAAACCAGATCCCCTTTTTTATTCTCCAAACTCTGTTTGAGGCTATCAAGCCTCATCTCAAGGCCAACGGCAAGCAAGCACCGAACTCGCTCACTAGCCTTGCTCTTCATTTCTTTGAACCTGCAGCTATGAAGAACCAAAAGGCAATAATAAAAGGAGTTGATGATCCTCCTGGCGGCACAGAGGGCTACAAGCATCTGCTTGATCTCTTGCACAAATTCTATCTCCCAAGTCAGCCTAAGAGTACTAATAATAAGCAGCACCCTGCTGGGGCTGGTGATTCCTCAATTATCAACATCACCAATATTGATATCCCTGGAAGTGGAAGCTATAACAATTGGGGATTCAATTATTGCGCTTCACAACTTTTGGAATCTGGGATCGAGATTGAAAGACAGTCAAGCGAGAAACACTTGCTGAACATAACTTTCAGCAAGGGAGTGATCAGAATCCCATCATTGTTCATAGACGACAACATTTCACTCTTGAGAAACCTGATTGCCTACGAGCAGTACAGCATCAGCAGTAATCACATCACCTCATATCCCATCCTCCTGAAAAGCCTCATCCGTTCCTCAAAGGACATCAAAATACTTCGGCAAAGAAGGATCATAAATTCCAATTGGATTGACGATGAAGTATATTTGGCTCAATGCCACAGTATTCTAGATGAGGTTGTTGTCAAGGACTTCTGTTTTGCTGACTTGTGCAACCAAGTGAACGCATACGCTCGTAAATTCTGGTTTCGCAGACGTTTGAAGTCCCTCTATCGCACTTATTTCTCAACTGCATGGAGCTTGATATCGTTCATTGCTGCGTTTTGCCTTTTCGTTCTAACTGTCATACAAACATACTATGCCATTCACCCTCGCTAGCTGATACTTGTTGTGCCCTTAATTTTTTTTTTTTTCAGTGGCTTAGGCCATCCTATGAATTTGATTTGCGTATATGTGTTTAATGTCCTTCCTGTATAATAAGTCTGTATCAATCAGCTTTCTGTTTTCACAATTTATGTAGCCAGAAATGAATAAGAAATGGTGTCTTGAGAAATCATGCGCAGTACAGTTGAAATACGCTTAATGATCTGTTCTACTATAATGGTTTTTCAACTAAGGGAGGGAACCTATGATTTTTGGTGACATTGTTAATATTTGAGGGGACTTATTTGAACAGCTGGAAGAAATAAGGGAGACAATGATCAGACAATGTGATATTTATTTCCACAGATTCCATGTGTTAATTAGTAAAAAGAAATGTACAGTGTGTGCGCGCTAAGACCGGATGCAAAGAATTGGACTAAAAAAATAAAGAAAACAGAAGATAAGTTATTTCAGTATAGTCTTTGTTAATTATCCCTTCGTTGACGTTGGAATACAAACAAATGCGTGTTCGGTACCAAATAGACTAATGTGTGTATCTACTCGTTTTCCTTCCACAAGGGATCAACTATTTGATATGTCAAAGCGCGGCTGAGTTAGATAGAGAGGGTGCTGAGATGAGTGAACCAGTCGAGGAAGCTCAGCTAATTGAGGTTAATATTTTACAGTGAGAAACAGGTGTATGCATGTGGCCATTTTCTTCCTTGGTAGGGGTCAAAACGTTAGTCAGACAAACAAATGGTTGATTGGTCCAGATATATGATGCTACTTGTTTTTCTTCCAGAGAGATTGATTAATTTTATAATTAATAAATGTGTTAGAGCATATGGAGCTATTGGGATAGGAGACTGTGATCGTAGAGTCAAGTTCAATTATTATATTTTACTTCCAAATTTGGGATATAAATTATATCAGAAGGCAATACTCAGTCTCCAGGGATGTTGGTGACCGGACAAAGGGGAAATTAACCTGCTGAGATGATGAATCAATCAGAAGAGGAAACACATCAGGTATAAACGAGAGCTACGATCTTTCTTTCTCTCTTAGTGTCTTCTTTTTCATCAACATTTGATCATTAATGTGAATTAGCACCTCTTTCTTTCTCTTTTAACGTCTGGAATTTTTTGTCCTTTTGTTTTGGACGCAAAGCAGCTGGAAGGCGAGGAAGACGAAGAAGAGACATTGAAGACTAAGTGGGTATTGGAGATTAAAGAGAGACTCGGAACAGTTAAGGAAGCAGAAGAATCATGCATCTATCAAGTCCCAAGCAAACTTCGAAAGGTGAGAGAGGATGCCTACAATCCTCGCGTCGTCTCAATTGGACCTTTTCATCGAAAAAACACTGACCTTGTAGCTGCTATGAGAGAGCACAAATGGCGTTACATGTTAAGCTTTCTGCAGCAAACGGATGATCCTGACGAGTCTCATGAATGCTTGGAACATTGCATGGATGCTATTTATAATTTAGACAAGGAGGTTCGTCAATGCTACGCCGAAAACATCGACTATGAGAAGAATGAGCTAGCAAGAATAATGTTACTTGATGGCTGCTTCATCTTAGAACTCTTCCTCAGGTACTACGCCAAGAAAGTGGAAAAAGAAGACGGCCCTGATCCAGTACTAAAAAGTGCTTGGATGATCGCGGCTCTTCAGCATGATTTGGCTTTGCTTGAAAACCAAATCCCTTTCTTTATTCTCAAACGTTTGTATGACATTGTCCAGCCTCGTGTCGTGATCAACGGCCATGAAGCACCACACTCGGTTGCTGGCCTTGCTCTCATGTTCTTTCAACCTTTGAGCCGAAAGCCGATAGCTAAAGATCAACATGAGCTGGGGACAGACTTCAAGCACTTGCTTGATCTCTTGCACAAATTCTACTTCCTCAGAGCTGGAGTGCCTGGCCATGAGGTGTCAATTAAGGTCAAGGTCAATCATGTGGAATTGGTTTCCAAGGTTAAATCACAACAATCTGCATGCCTTTTTTTCAGAAAAATATTTAAGAGAAGAAAGCAACAAACTGCTTCATGCCTTCCTGAACCTGATGAGCCAGCAACAAACAACAAGTGGGGATTCAACTATTGCGCTTCGGAACTTTTAGAGTCTGGGATCCAGTTTCAGATTGGTTCTTGGGAGGACAATTTATTGAACATAACATTCAGCAATGGAGTCATCAGCGTTCCCCAGTTGATCATTGACGAGGCTACCAGTTCAGTGTTCAGGAACCTCCTTGCCTTCGAGCAATACAGCCTTAGCTCTACACATGGCGTGACGTCGTATGCCTTCCTCATGAAAAGTCTCATCCGTTCCTCAGCGGACACCAAGCTGCTCCGAGAAAAAGGGATCATAAGGCATAATAGGATTGGAGACCATGAGTATTTGAGTCAGTTCAAGGATATTCTTGATGAAGTTGTTGTCAAGGACGACTTCTATTTTGATACATTGCGAGACCAAGTGAACGAGTATTGCACGTCCTGGTGCAGCTTGAGCAAGCTTCAAGTATTTCTGAGGGTGCGATTTCTAAGAGAAATAAGGGTCCTTTTCAGCACCTACTTCTCTTCCACATGGAGTTTCACATCTTTCCTGGCTGCGTTTGCCCTTCTCATTCTCACATCCATGCAAACATACTACACCATTCACCCTCGCAGATGAGACTTGCTTTCTTGCTTTTGCTTCTTTCTTTCTTTCTGCTTTCACAATGTATTCATGCATATGTGCAATTGAAATAATATTGTATGAAATTGAGCATCTGAATAAAACTCAATATTTCATCATCTGCGTGGGTTTCCAAAGCCGACCACGTCTCTTGCTCTGATAGAAGTTTATATTATTGCTCATAATGCAACGTATTAGTTTATGCTCCCTTCATCATATGCAAATTCCTTTCATAGTTATCAATACGTACGCTTTTATGTTGATCAAATCTTGTTTGTCTCTGGCTTTGGTTAAGTTTATTTTTAACAAGTGGTTGATTTAGTGAATTTTTTGCCTTATCAAGCATCATAGGTAGTTGCTAATGATGACTGGTTGCGGGTCTCGTGACTTTTCCACAAATTTGACTACATAGGTGAGACTGGTTTTGACTTATTGGTGCAAGCTTTTCCATTTTCTCGGCTCATCCTATTTTCCGTAGTGACGTCTTTATTTCTTCTCTCACTATTTTGACTTTTAGGTTTCTGCCCTTTTTTCTTGGGTGATCCATTTTTAGGTCAGTTATGGCTGTTCTTACGTATGCATAACATGTCACAGCCTTATACATACGTCGTAGCATTCCGTATGGTACACATGTTTATTTGAGGTTTTAAAGATACTTGTGGATCACTACCGACACCAAGGACCTATGCTACGCGGACACAGTACCACGAAGACCTGGTGCAAATAGCCAGTACAATACATATTTATGACTACACTTTTTATTTCACCTTGGTTGACTTGACCTACAAAATAATTTTGTTTCTCAGCTAGCTCTCTCTCTCTCTCTCTCTCTCTCTCTCTCTCTCTCTCTCTCAGGTGACAAAGGAGATGCAGATACTTAAATTTTCTTTAAACGACCTAACAAGGAGTGAAAACCAAAGGGATCTACCTGTTAAAAATTACCACCACCATTGCCAGCCAAGTAGCAATCTACCTGCTTGAAATAAGTAACTGATCAATAACGACTCCTAAGATGCACTACCAAGTACCAACCAAATACCTCCCTCTGCTAAGCTGCTTTCATGTTCTTGTTATCATCTCGTTGCTCACTTATAACTTGCTCAACCATCTTCGCTCTTGAGTCAAGGACAAGTCAACAAGAAGTTTGTATAAATAAATAAATAAAGGAAAAAACAAGTAAACATGTAGTGCTTTGTGATTGGGCCGCTTCTAAAACAATAAAACAATGTGAGAAGCGGTGGATAACTCCTTAAAGTCTGCTGGGGGGTTCTTCTTCTTCTCCTCCCTTCGAATGGTTCTGCAGCTCCAAGTAGAAAATTTCTTCAAAATCTTCTGAAGTTCATTACTTTAGTTCTAGGGCTCTGATTGATGAACCGTTTTCGCCTGCATGATCAGTGAATCGAGCCCAACAATCTAAGGTAAAGTTTAGGGGCTGTAATTCAGATTTTTGAAATTAGTTCAATTTGAGTTTTTTACTCAATAAGCTTCATTTCCTTGGTTTGAGGTGTTAATTGCGCTGTTTATGGTCATTGGAAGCTTAATTCAGACCAGTTGGATTGCTTGACAGTTTTTACAGATTTTAGGGGTTTATTGTGAAATCTTGGGGGTTTATTGAGCTTCATATGAAATTGAGTGGAATTGGTGAATTATAATTGAAATTGAGTTCTTGTTGATCTGATTGCAAATTTTTTTACAGTTTTGAGACAGTTTTGTCATTTCCCTAAAGTTAAAGGGTGTGATTATCAAAAGTTCAGGGACCTATTCTAACAGAGAATCCGGATTCTGAATGGATCCAATTAGTGTGGAGATGATGTGTGCTAATTAAGTAGTGCGGCGGATGGATGTGTCGTTGACTTGGTGTGTGCAAGACGTACGCGGTCTGACCTCACACCCCCGGCCCCCAAAAACAAAAACAAAAAAACAAAAAAAACAAAAAAAAAAAAAAAACCAAACAGACAAATTGAGCTATAACTTGTAAGCATGTGACCATTTTTATTCCATCCTGGCTCCTCCTTGTTGGATCAAAATGTCAGTAAGAATTAATAAAAACAAATGTATGGTTGGTCCAAATAAATTAATATATATGCTTCTTGGTTTTTCTTCCGGAGAGAGCTAGGAAATTTCAAGAACCATATGGCGATTCGGATGGGAGACTTGGATCGTAAAGTAAATTTCGATATATTTATTATATATTTTTTTATAGTTGGGATATAAATGAATTTAAAGGCAATGCCGATTGATCAGTGGCCTGAGAAGCTTAGATTGGTGGCCGGAGCCGACGAGAAAAGGGAAAATCTAGTGACATGTCTCAATCAGAAGTGAAAAAGGATCAACAGGTAATTGAGAGCTGTTGTTTCTCTCTTATGCATGTGTTTATGTGAATTATAAGCACCTCCTCCCTCTTTCTCTTTGTTTCTGGACTTGCTTACTTTAATTTTCTTCTTCCTCTAATCCAATTTCAAAACAGCTGGAAGACAAAGAGATCCCAACGAAAGCTACGTTGATGGAGGAGATCAGACAGAGAATGGGAGGAGTGAAGAGAACAGTGGACGTATGCATCTATAAAGTTCCAAGTAAACTTCGAAAAGTGAATGAGGATGCCTACAATCCACGTGTCGTCTCAATTGGACCTTACCATCAAGAAAACCCTGACCTTGTAGATGCTATGAAAGAGCATAAATGGCGTTACATGACAAGCTTTCTTCAGCAAACAAATATTCCTCAAGAGTCTAAGGAATGCTTGGAACGCTGTGTTGATGCTATTTATGAGTTATGTGGCGAGGCTCGTCAATGCTACTCCGAAACTATCAAATACAACGAGAATGAGCTCGCAAAAATAATGTTACTTGACGGTTGCTTCATATTGGAACTTTTCGTCAGGTGCCATGCCAATGTAGAAGTAAACGAAGATGGCCAACCTGATCCAGTACGAAAGTCTGCTTGGATGATCACAGCTCTTCAGCATGACCTGGGATTACTTGAGAACCAGATCCCCTTCTTTATTCTGGTTCGTTTGTATGAGATTGTCAAGCCTCGTGCCACGAAGAATTACTCCGTCGCTAGCCTTGCTCTCAAGTTCTTTGACCCTTTGAGCCGAAAGCCAAGACCTGAGGAAAAGGATCAGCTGGGCACAGACTTCAAGCATTTACTTGATCTCTTGCACAAATTCTACTTCCTCACAGCTGTATCAGTACCTAGTGTCGTGCTCAACAATATTACTGAGGAACAAACTAGTTCATGCCCTTCTGAACCTGATTATACATCGAGCAACAAGTGGGGATTCAAGTATTGCACTTCGGAACTTTTGGAGGCTGCAATCGAGTTTCAAATTCCGGCTTGGGACGACAACAAATTGTTGAACATAAATTTCGACAATGGAGTCCTGAGCATTCCCCAATTGATCATTACCGACGCATCGAGTTCAGTGTTGAGGAACCTCATTGCCTTCGAGCAGTACGGTGTTAGCAGTACAAATGGAGTTACATCGTACGCATTCCTTCTGCAGAGTCTCATAAGTAACACATCAGATTTCAAGCTGCTTCTGGACAAAGAGATCATAGCCCATAATCGGTTTAGCGACCCTGAATTTTTGAGTGAATTTGAGACTATTGTAAAGGATGTTGTTCCCAAGGACGACTTCTACTTTGCTAAATTGCGGGACCAAGTGGACAAATACAAGACGCCCTGGTACCATTTTAACAAGCTTAAAGTATTTTTTGTGGTGCAACTTCAAAGTGAAATTATGATCGTTTGGAAGAATCGTTTCACTGCTAAATGGAGTTTCTTATCAGTGCTGAGTGCGCTTGCCCTTCTCATTCTCGCTTTCTTACAGACATATTATACCATGCACGACCCTTCCAGCTGATCTTTACTTGTCCCATGCTGCTTCTTTGTTTCTTGGCCTGGAGCTGGAGGTTCCCGTTGGACCATCTAGCCAATGAGTTTATATCAAGCTTTTATTTGAGTTAATCAGTTGGCCTCCCCTAGAAATGATCAGTCTATCTATAATCTTTCGCAGATTTTATATATGCATTTGCAATTGTATGGTACTAATACCACGGATCATTCATCAACAAGGATGCAAGCTGAAAAAAATATTCGAATGGGATACAAACAATGTTGTATATTAATATCCACAACCACATAAAGTATAGATCTTTTTACATTTGAAACTACAGAAATAGGAAACATCTGGAACAAGACAGAAAAATAACAAATGTTTGCCAAAGCATAGAAAACTTATTGAAACATCAAAGAATACAAATTTTGCTCGAGTAGCTTCACCTTCACCATGTTATAGCAAATTGCTTCTTATTAGAAAGGGTCCCAGGGCATTCTTGAAATGCTGTCTGCAACAGTGGTAGACAATAGGATAGATGAGCAAGCAAAACAAAGGGTTTTGCTGATCTATATTGAAATAAGAATTCTGGCATCTTAAGAGCTGCAACAACCACTGCTACTTGCAAGTTCTAAATTTTGTTATCATATTATATATTAATTTTTGACGATTCTAATTTATAGGAGATAACAAGTCAATAGTTTGAATTATTTAGCAGTCTGCAATATTTTTCCAGCCAAGCATGCAAATTGTTTTGAATTTGAAGGTTTCTTCTTAGGTAAGTGACGTACGTCATAGCTTCTCGTCTTAGGTTATCTAACAAATTAATCATACTCTGGATGCGTTACGTGCAAAGACCGGGTGCATATTACAGTATAAAAATGCAACTGTGAGCATAATATATGTTTTCCCTCCTCTGTTTGGGGTCGACAGATACAGGCAAATGCATGTTTGGTACAAATAAAACTATGCTGTATGTTTAGCTTTCTTTTGTAAGAGATGAATATGTCAAAGCTGAATGAAGATTAAACTTAGAAGTTCTTGTTTAATTAGGTTTTTTTTTTTCTCCAACAGAAAAAAGGACAGGGGCATCCATTAGGATGGTTTTGCTTAATAAAATAAATCACTATTTTAACACACAAGCAGCTATTATAGAATTGAAATATTTTTAACTAATAAATCTGGCAAAGAAAATACAAATCTAATTGTTGACTTGGTATGTTGAGAACTAGAAGTTCTCCGAAATGGAAAGAAAAAATGATTTGGGAGGGCAGGAGGAGGGAAGTACGATTGAATGAGATGTTCTCAACTTTCAGAAAACATATGGCCATATAAGAGTAAAGTCTATCAGTAAGTATTTTCCGTTGACATTGAAATATATTTCTTTTTAACTTGTTGGAGTTTCTGGTTTTGCAATTTCATCTCTCGTGTGTCAGGTGTGAAGATGGGGGTGCACATTACAGTATAAAAATGCATCTGTTACGTTTTTTCTCTTTTGGTTGGGTTCAGATACAAACAAATACAAAGAAAACTCCACAAACCACTACATGTTTAGTTTTCTTCTGAGATTAAGACGTCAAAGCTGATTGAGGACTAAAGTCAACTTCTAAGGACAGAGACATTAGGATGGTTGAGCCTAATATAATAAATTGACAAACTTTTACACACAACATTTCCATTATAAAAAAGGTTCAATATGTCTAACTAATAAATTTAGCAAAAGTTAAAAACTTGATGATTGACTTGGTCTGTTTGAGAACTTGAAGTTCTCAGAAAACAATAGGTTTGGGAGCGCAGAGGAGGAAAGTACGATTAAATAACCTATTGTCAACTTGATAAAGCATATGGGGATAGGAACAAGTCTTCTATAATTATATTTAATCATAATAGGGGTATAAAAGGCAATATTCCGTCCCTCAGGAAGCTCATACTGGAAGCTGAACGGCGAAGGAAAATCTGCTAAGATGAGTAATGAGGACATCCTACAACTGGTAAGATTTAGATTTGAGTTTCAGATGCAGTTGTTTCATCAATATTGCAATTTTTTTGTAACTTTTTTGAGTCATGCATGTGTTATACTTATGTTGTGTTTCATTGCTGTCCTATAAAATCATGGTAGGAAGCAGAAGCAACTGATAAGAACGAATGGAAGCGGGAGATTACTAAAAAACTTCACCAGAAAGTGGCAACAGGGTCAGAAAACTTGAGCATTTATAAAGTTCCAAAAAACCTTCGAAAAGTCAAGGATGAAGCATACAACTCTCGTGTTGTCTCAATTGGACCCTTCCATCTAGGCAACCATGCCCTTGTAGCTATGAGACATCATAAATGGCAATACATGCAATATTTTTTTGCACGAATAGAAGATCATCAACAATCCCTCCAATGTTTAGAAGTGTGTACCAATGCTATTTATGATTTAGATGAAAAGGTTCGTGGATGCTATTCCGAAAAGATAGACCACATTGATAAGAATGTGCTAGCAGAAATCATGTTACTAGATGGTTGCTTTATATTGGAACTTTTCCTCAGGTATGACCAACACTTAAATATGAAGTTAGAAGACGAATCTGATCCGATATTCAATAGTGCTTGGATGATTGCAGCTCTTCGCCATGATCTGATATTACTTGAAAACCAGATCCCTTTCTTTATTCTCAAAAGTTTGTATGATGCTATGAAGTCTCATCTTAAGGGCACACCAAACTCTGTCACTAGCCTTGCTCTTAAGTTCTTTGAAATGAACCAAAAGTCAACAAAAGAAGAGCCTGACACAAAAAACCATCATTTGCTTCATCTTTTGCACAAATTCTACCTCCCAAATTTAGATTTCACAACAACAAATCACCAACTGAAACGCAGTGTTACAGAGATCCAACCTGGTCATATCTCAATCTCAGTCTCTGTTGAATTGACTTCTCACATTCAACATGTTTCTGCAATACATCTAACTTCAGGGATTCCTAGACCTGAACAAGCAGCTGCAACCAATATTAAAAGATGGGGATTCAATTTTAGCGCTTCAAACCTTTTATGGGCTGGGATTGAGTTTGAAAAAGGGTTGTCGGAGGACCATTTGTTAAACATAACTTTCGTCAAGGGAATAATCCGAATTCCACCAGTCGACATTCACTTGACATCAGATTCACTCTTTAGGAACTTGATCGCTTTTGAGCAATGCAGCCTTAGAAGTACGCATCATATTACGTCGTATTTGATCCTCATGAAGAGTCTCATTAGTTCCACACGGGATATAAAACTACTAAGGGAAAGAGGGATCATAAATCTATTAAATCACAATAGTGTTGGAGACCAAGAATATTTCACTGAATTCAAAACTATATTGGACATGGTTGTTGTGAAGGACTTCTGTTTTGGTAAGTTGTGTGACCAAGTGAATGCATACTGTAAGTCCTGGTTGCCATGGAGCAAACACAAGATAACGACTAGGGTGCGATTTAGGAGACATATAAACTTCCTTTACCGCACGTACTTCTCTAGTCCATGGAGTATCATATCATTTGTTGCTGCTGTGGCCCTTTTTGTTCTCACAGTCATACAGACATACTATAGCATTCACTCTCGCTAATGTAAATTTGTTGGCCATCCATCGAGTTTATCAGTCGTTTATGTAATTGATTCCTCTTCTATAATGAGTCTATATATGTATGTTGTATCTAGTTTCACAACTTATGTGTTATTTTGTGGATCCAGAAATGGATCACTAGAAAAAGGACTTGATGGCATCAGAAAGTTTTTGTTCTAAAAGTTTGTGCTGAAGTGAAGTGATTAACGCAATAGGATTGATTGGTTGGTTTGCTTCTCTTTAAAATGCAGGAAACTGCACCGGCTCTAAATGCAGAGGAGCTTTTCTACTAAATTTGAACACTCATCGAAACAGAAATACCCATAACAGATTTACCATACTTTTGAGAATATCTAAAATTACATATATAAAGTCGTGATCTTTTTACATTTGAAACCAGAGAAATAGAATATCTCAAACCAAAAAGACAGAAAATAAAAAATGCTTGGCAATGCATTAAACAAAAACTTCCCTAGCCTTGGGACTTATTCAAGCATCAAAGACTACCAATTTAATTTTACTTCTGAACAAAGAGCTCCTTTTCTTTTCTGAGTTCTGCAGAGGCTTTGTCACATATGAGTCACTTTGCTTGAAGTAGCTTCTCCTTCACCATATTACAGCATATAAGTTTTCTTTAAGAAACATATAGGTCCTGGCAAATGACACAGTGCTCTGAGATCAATCTCGCCATGACACTTCCCTCTCCAATGGCCAACTGTCTACTTCGTTTGTTCCATAGGTGCACAACGTAAGTCTCCCTTGCATTTAGCTCATTTAGTGTCATTTCCACCGCTCTTGACTCCGATTCCCTCTCGGGCTTCCTGAAGATCCTGTGTATCCTAATCCAGTCCAATGGATAGAATGCCTCAGGAGGCAATATTGTAAAGTTATAATCCAGTGGCCTTCCACTCCCTTCTAGTCTAGCGATTACTCTGGAGACCAAGTAAGGTCCATTGTGACCCCATTTGTTCCCATTAAAAGTTGTAGCAAATTCTTCTAAGAATTCTAGCAGAATTGGATGGTTTATGTCAAAGATCATCACTGCACCATTTAGTCTGTTCCAGATTTTGGACTCTGAATCCAAACTTTGTGCTCCAATTGCATTCCTCAACCCAGATAAATCCTTCAGAATTATCAAGTCTGTGTCCAAGTAGATACCTCCATATTTGTATAGCATTGCAAGCCTAATCAGATTGGCTAGGTTTTGAGATAATGGGATGTAACCTGGATCTGTCCTGCCACTCTTTAATTCTTCAAGCCAAGACTCAGCTGGTGTGTTCTTGACAAGAAAGGGCAAGTCTGGTGCGATTGCAAGTATTTTGAACCCTCTGTCAAGTAAAGGCTTCAGGATTCTGTACCCTCTTGCTGAGTCCATGGAGTTTGATATGATCATCAAGCATCCTTGAGGGTGGGATTTGAAGAGGGTGTCCATGGTCAAGAAATCTCTTTTCCCAAATGACTTTGCTGGTGAAAGCCATACCATGTAGAATTGAAGGCTGCATCCATTGTTGAGGAACTCGAGCACTCGACCGTGGAACTGCTGTGACAAGTTGTTTGACTTGAGTATCTCTAGCTCTGGCAGTTTTCGTCGGAACCACACAAGTCTTTCCTCTTTTGTGACATTTTCTGGAGGAACCAGAGGATCACGAATTTCATCTTCAAGTTCCTGAATCTTTGCTTGAATTGAAAGCTGTGGCTTGCTCTGATCAGTTATGAAGGTTGACTCAATTTGCTCTTGAGGCACCTGAGTCTGGTCATGATTATGGTCAAGAACTTCATGATTTCTCAAGTCAATTGTTTGCATGGGAAGGTTGGAGACAAAGATGTCTGCATAGATGATGAAGAAGATGGCAGCAAATGAGATGGTGGAGAGGAGGGAGGATTTCGTGGTGCGGCTAAAGTGGCTGTGATCCAACACTTTGTGAGACATTCTTTTGACTGTCATGAGTGTAGAATTGGGAGAGGATTCTTTTGTAGAAGGCATTGATCTTGATGAGGAGCCATGGTGATCAAGCCAAGTGGTATTTATAAGTTTCTATTTAGTGTATGACTTAAAGCAATGGTGTGGACGAGCTTGAAATGATTTAAACATGGCTCTGATTTGAATCATCTTTGCAAGAATTAGACGTGAATGTACGTGGCAAGTATTGCAGTTATGAGGACTAAATATTTAGCAAATATTATGAGTGTTTTTGATTGCTTTAATGTTCAAAACAATCTTAATGGATCGAGCTTTCATGTCCATTATGACAAACATAAATACAAATGACATCCTTGAATCAATTAAGGGGTTAATATATGAAAAGGGCAGATTTAATAGCTACTTATTACAGCTTGTTGATTATTTATACCTCTTACATCATTGGATCAATCAAACAATAATTATCAAAGAGAGGGACATGTTCATCATACGAACCAAATAGCTTTGTTGGCTCACCTACAGCTACAGGTAGAAATCAACCCTCGCATTCAAGTGGGCCTCCAATATTGTCATTTCCAACAACACCATTGCTCCTATAGAACATGAGCAATTTTAGGGTTTCTAAAATGCATCGAGGATTTGATTAGATTACTAGGCTAGATCCCGTTGATTAGAACAGTGATTAAATCTCTGGGTACACGTAAGAATCTCATAACTTTATTAGTTGAAAGCTATAAATATATATATATCTATTTTTCATTAGCATTCATTGAATTTTCTGAGAATATTAAGAATTTTAGAGAACCATTTTAAATTACAAAACTGCCCTTTATAATTTATACTTTTATACTTTTTATTTTTTCTGTTGGGTGAAAAAGGTAAATGTAAATCTTTTGGGCTTGAGGCTTGTGAATGAAGCCCATCGTTTTGGGCCTTTAGAGTTAATAATACAAGCCGAAAGCCCACCAAACGATCTCTAAAACGCCTTTGCTCTCAAACCAACACGGTTTATCTCAAGCTCGCATTTCGTTTGCCACTGTTTCGTTCTCAGTCTCAGCAGCTACTACCCATTAACCATTTCAGACACATAAAATGTAAATTCTCACCCCCGTTTCTTGCTCTCTCTTGCTCTTTAAATGAAGGTAACATGGGGATTCAATTTTTGCACTTCAAAAGTTTTAAGTTTCTGGGATTGAGCTTGAAGTTGGATGCTTTTATGGTGATGGGTTATGCTCAAATCACCATTTTTTGTTTATCAGGGACCATCCAGGCAAGCTGTGTGTAGGTAAAGCTTGGACCTTTGTTACTGGTCTACTTAGGGAGGCTAGGGTATCTTTCAAGTGTTGATGCTTGCAAAGATGTAAGATTTTTCAATCCGAAAACTGATAGTATGGGACGACAAGAATCTGCTTCAAGTTGGGAGATTCAAATAGCTATGAATTCTTTTCTTTTGCTTCAGATTCGAAAAATCGGCCTAGGCGGGTCTAGGCGGCGCCTAGGCGGTTCTAGGCGGGTCTGGAAGCCTGGGCGGGGTTTTTTTTTTTTTTTTTTTTTTTGACTTTAGAAACCTCACGCTGTTGCTTCCTTCTCTTTCACCACGAGTCGACCACCACCACCAGGCCGCGACGACCCCTCGCCCACACACCCGCGACCCTCTCTGTAATGGATTTATGAACATCTACTACAGAGATAGTAGGTTCTGCTACATGTGATGTGACTAGGTGAGTCAAATGCCTAAGAATATATGATTCACCTTCACCCATCTTATGGCGCAAAAATTTCCTTAAGAAGTATACATATCAGGGAAAATGACACAGTTGTCTGAGACTAGTCATAATTCTTGAAGCCAAGTTTCACCTGGGGTGTTCTTGACTAGAGAGGGCAGGTCTGGTGTTAATGCTATTACTTTGAATCCTCGATCGAGAAGCGGCTTTAGGAATCTGTATCCACTTCCTGAATCTATGCTTTTTGATAGGATCATCAAGCACCCTTTAGGATTGAATTTAAAGAGACTGTCCATGGCCACGAATTCTCTTTTGCCAAACTTGGTTGGTTTAGGGTGAAAACCATATCATGTAGAACTGAACACTGCATCCATGGTTGAGGAACTCAAGTACTCGACCATGAAACTGCTCTGCTAAATTGTTGAGTATCTGCAGTTCCGGGAGCTTCCCCTTTTGTGACCTTTTCTGGAGGAACTAGAGGATCAGGAACTTCCTCTGCAACTTCATCCATATTTTCCTGCATGGAAAGCTGTGGCATGCTCTCAGCAGTCAAGGTTGATTCAGTTTTCTGTCGAGGTAATCGAGTGTTGTGATCTTGAAAAAATTCATGGATTCTCAGGTCAACAGGATGCATGGGAAGTTTAAAGACAGTGTTGTCTGCATAGATGATTAAGAATATGATAGCAAATGAGATGGTGGAGAAGATAGGATATTTTGGGGTGCGCCTAAGTAGCCTGTAATCAAACACTTTCTGAGACATTCTTTTCACCTTCAAAAGAGTAGGATAGGGTGATTATTTTTTTGGAGAAAGCATTGTTCTTGATGAGGCACATTGTACGGTCTGGCCAAGTACGGCCTTACATATACATAGTAGCGGAAATTGAAATAGGAGGTTTCTGATGTATGATTTACCACTGCATGTTACTGGTCTACACTTCGTGCAGTGCTGGTCCTTAATTTGGCAAATTTTTTGGCATCTAGTGTATTCTAAATTTGGTATAAAAATGTTTGTTTCAATGATGAATCAATCTTTAAATATCTGGACGTACATACCAATTACATCCTTGTATCAATTTAGAGGTCAATATAAGAATAGGCCACATTTCTAGCTACTTATTTCAGCTTGTTTATATCCAACAATAATATTAAAGAAGGGCATTCTCATCAGAAAATGAACTTCTATAATAATATTTGTGAGTGAGAAATTTCATCCTTTCTCTCACCAATCAAATAGCTTTGTATTTTTGTTTTACTGACGAGAAATGAGGCATTCAAACTTGAAATATCTTTCAACATTGGTTTAACATTGTAGTTTCATCACGTATGAGAGAATCACTTACATGTATACATATGAGAGAATATTTTAGGGATTTGTAAATGCACCTAAGGTTTTGATTAGCACACCCACCACATTTTGAAAACAATCACAAAATTTCTCATTGTGCCTATAAAATCTCTGGATACATATGATTCTAATTTTATTGGTTGGAACTTGGAAGACCAAACCAATTTTGTCTCTGTGTTAATTGAAGACCCAACCTAATTGTGAGCTTGAGCCTTGTGAATGAACCCCAATTTGGGCCCTTTGAAATGCCAGCCCAAGACTATTACAAGCGAGAGCCAACCCAACGGTCTCTAAAACAGGAGCCATCTCCTAAAACACAACACTTTCCCTCGAAAACCTTATCCGCTTCTCTCAAGCGTCAAGCTTCAAGCTTCAACCATGGCGTCACTGATACTCGGAGCTCTTCCAATCCCCACTCAAACGCTCACTTTCAGCTCTCGCATTTCGTTTTCTCAGTCTGAAACCGTATCCATTTCTCTCCCCTCCTCCACAGCTTCGCTCTCAGTCTCCACAGCTACCACTCCATTAGTCCCTTCAGGTACACCTTTATTCCAAACTCCTCTCTCTCTCTCTCTCTCTCTCTCTCTCTCTCTCTTATTTTCCCTGATTTTTGCTTTCTGCTTCTTCAGTGTATTGCGGTAGGGGCGATAAGAAAACCGAAAGAGGAAAGCGTTTCAATCACTCTTATGGCAATGTAAGTCAAATTTCGGATTTTGACCGTTTCCTCATCACCTTTTGCTCGTGAATTTCATGAAATTTTATGATTTTGTATTTGTTTTTCTGAATTTTGAATATTTTGTGAAAAATAAAAATTTGAACTTTAGGCTAGGCCTCGGAACAAGAACAAGGGAAGAGGTCCACCTAGGGTTCCGGTGCCTGTGGCTCCCCCTAAGAAAGATAAGTTTGAAGACGATACAGTTGTCAAGGTTGAAATTGATGAGTCTCTGTCTTAGCTAGTTGAGCCCAGTCTCTATGATTTTTATTTATAATTGTAATTTATGTACCTCGAATTGCTTTATTTGATGAGTCTTTGATCAATACTTTTCTTGGTCTTGCTTGGTATTAGTGAATTCAATTAAGCTTTAAACTTCAATTTCCATATGTGTTTATTTTTGTAGTTTGGAAGGACAGTTTCCCAGATATGCTTTGTGTTTCACTTCACTTGTTTATTTAATTGTTTAAAATCTAGCTAGGCTATTTTGTTCCTGTCTTGTCTTTTTGGACACAAAACCTTCCTGGAAACACATGGTAGGAAAAACAAATGCTTTCGTATCGCCGGCTTTCAGCATTCTTTATAGTTTATAGGGATTTATTGCCGCCTTAGTCCCTTCCGCTGGTGTTTTCCTTCACTATTCTGCTTCTTCTTCATAAACCTGCATCTTGTCTACTCCTTTATCGGCTCCCAATACCCTAGACCTTTAGGACTATGATGAATTCATCGGAAATAACCGAAGAGAAGGATGATGATAGCAGTTGCCTTGTTGATCCAGAAGTTCAAAAAGAAAGGATAAGGCAGATTATAGAGTATCAGAAATCTCTTTATCGGTCTTCATCTTCGTCTTCTTCCTCCTCTTCCTCAGCTGCTTCCTGTTCCTCGTTTTCTTCAGCTCGAAAAAGTAGCAGTTTGTTAGGTTTGATGAAAGTAGGAAACACATCGTTGAGGAGATTATTTGACATGGAGCATACAAGTTTGGCGAACCATTTTGAGGATTTCAGTGGCTCATCCATAATTAAGCCTATTCTTCTATGGGGCAGTGATACAGACAATGAAAATGAAATGCATGATCCATGGCAATCCATCAAGCAGTTTGGACCAATAAATGAATCTAGGATTGATGGACCAAGTAAGTTTCCTTCAGATGGTAGCTTCCGGGATGGAGAGCGTGGCTTCCGGAATACAGAGGTAAGAATTGGCAACCGCAAGCTGACTAGGAAAAAGTCATTTAGGAGATTGCCCGGATTTGGGTTATGGAGATGCAGAGGATTTAGATTGAGATTAAGATTGAGGCGGCTTAGGATTGCTTTTTGTGGAAGAAAATATTAGTATTTGTCTGCAAACTTGTAATACAGGAAAACCTCATTTGTTTATTTATATCAAAAAATAAAAAAGGGTTAGCTTCTATTAACATATTGAGACAGGGAATGTCTGCTACAACTCGTTTACAGAATCTTGGATTTACAATGAAATGATGATCTTACTTACACTGGGGCAAAAGATTCAAAATGAAAGTAAAAAAGACATTGAACTTTATATGAATGGAAAAAAAGAATGAAAAAGAAAAAGAAAAAAAGAGAGGGAATTCCATAGCTCTTGAATCGTAGCTAATTCCTGCAACAGAGTATACTAACAAATAGGAGGCTTGTATCGATTTCCAGTCTGCGGCTTCGCCAGAGTTGGTTGGTTGAAGATGCTTCACCATTTATTCGTTTGAGAAAATTCTTTAAGAACTGTATATGTCACTGCAAATGACACAATGATCGGAGATTAATCTCTGCATAATGCTTCCTTCTTCGATCGTGACTCGGCTACTTTGCTTGTTCCACAAGTGTACCCCATAAGTCTCTCCGCTGAGCTGAAGCAGCTTTGCTTTTACCCATCGAGAATGAGCTTGGCTTCCTGGCTTCTTAAACAGTCCCCCAATCCTATTCCAATCGACGGGGTAAAAGGCGATAGGGGGTAGAATTGTAAAGTTGTAACCTGGTCGGTTTTGCACCCTCCGGACCACTCTGGACACCAGATAGGGACCATTGTGCCCCCATTTATTCCCATCAAAAGTGGAGGCAAATTCCTCCATGAATTTGTACAGAAGGGGATGATTCATATCAAACACCAGAACTGCATTATTTAACCTGGTCCAGTTTTTAGATGCCACATCCACACTTTGTGCACCGATTGAGTTTCTCAACCCCAAGAATGAATTCAAAACTATGAAATCCATGTCTAAGTAAACACCTCCATACTTGTATAGAATTGCAAGCCTCATCAAATTAGACAGATTCTGGGCTAATGGGATCTCACCAGGGTCTTTTTTGCCTCCCTTCATTTCAGCAAACCAGGCTTCAGCTGGGGTGTTCTTGAACAGAAATGATAAGTCTGGTGTCACTGCATGAACCTTGAACCCGCGATCCTGCAGCGGTTTCAGAATTCTGTAACCACGTCGGGAGTCCATAGTTCTCGAGAGAATCATCAAGCATCCATGAGGGTGGGCTCTGAAAAGACTCTCCATGGACAAAAACTCTCTGCTTCCAAAGGACCTCACCGGTGAAATCCATGTCATAAAGAACTGCCCCTCACACTTGTTGTTAAAGAATTCCAGAACACGACCGTGGAATTGCCTTGCAAACTTGTCTGATTTGAAAATCTCAAATTTGGGTAGCTTGCTCCGAAACCAAGCGATTCTTTCCTCTTCTGTGGCATTGAAAGGAGGAACAAGAGGACTTGAAATTTCTCTACCAACCTCAAGGGTCTCTTCCTGCATGGAATGCAGGGCTATGCGATTTATATCAGACTTGATCAAATGGCCTGCAGAACTATGAGTCTGCAGCAGCACTGGAGAAGGAGCTTTATCATTCAACTCAACCGATTTTTCGGAGTCATTATAGATGATGCTATCGGCATAGATGATGAAGATGATTGCAGCTAGTGATAGAGTACAGAAGATATGAAATTTGGCAAGGCTAAGTAGGCGGCTGTCCATTCTACTCATCGTCGTCAGAGGAGTTGCATGGGGGAAGAAGTAAGGTTGAAGAAATATAGCTCGAAAGGAACTTTCATGGCGAAATAACCAAAGGACATAACGACGCACGCTAATACAAAGAATTGTTGCAGGCTTCTATAGTGTAGTGCTTACTCTCTAGGCGTCTGGCTTTGAAGCATTCAATACGAGACTTTTTGGTAAGAGTCAAATGCTGAATTAAAATAAAATAAAATAAAATACAAAGAAGATAGCCGCCTGTAAAAATGCGTGAGCATTGTGTGGGATATTAATTTATAAATGAATAATTAAGAGGGTCCATTAGATTATCAATAATGAAAAGATGGTGATGGAAACATGTTTTGCAATAATCTTATTTAATGATTAGGCAATTACCCTTTTGACAGATATTGCTTTCTTTTTCAATGACTTCAAAAGCTAGAAAGTTACCAGGCTATTTCCTGGCCAACCAAACCCATACTTGCGCATTAAATTGGTATCTCATCAAACCCAGAAGGCCATACCTTTGTTTTTGGGGCAGCAGAAGACCCACCCTACCCTTGAGACTTTTTTGGCAATATTTCTGCAAATTTTGAAGCCTTAATCCGCCCGGTACGTTCGAAACTGGAGTCGGTCCTTGAGACTCAACTGTTTAAGTGGTGACCAAAAATATTGGATTACTAACAACTTGGCCATGTTCTTGGTACATTTTTTTCCCTCCTTAAACGTCAACTTTGCTGCGGACCTAAGGAGGAGGGGTATGTTGCATAAGCTTTATAAAACTAGGTATTATTATGACAGTGGTCCGTCTCATTCTTTATTCTGTTGTTCCCCCCACATAATTAAATTGGAGAACCCAGTGTTTCAATTATTAGGTATATGATTTATCTTGAGTCAACATTGAACAAAGTCGAATATTCAAATTTTCCTTCCCATCTACTCATTTAAAATTAAAAAAATAAAGGACCAACTAGTGTAGTAGTTTGGAGTAATTGCTTTCTTTGGAAAGGTTCTGGTTCGAGTCTTAGTATCCGTGCAATGTTAGTATGTTATGGTCCCCCCTCAATAGGAAAGATCCTAAAAAAATGAAAACTAATTTCTTACTATATTTTTTTTTTCTTCTATATTATTTACGATTGGAACATGCAGCAAAATAATTCAGATATTAATTTTAACAGTAGCGTACTCTCTAAGTTTTTGTATATTGCCAACTGATGAAAAACCTAAACAGATATGAACGGTGAGGTCCATGCGCTGTTTTTACAAGTATTTTTATTCATGGACCGATGCATTTGGGATTAAAGGTAATCCTTATGCAATTATTCGACCATCGCTTGGCTGATTCACGTTATTCAATCTAAATATTTTTATGGTAGTTGAAATGTCTCTGTTAACCCTAAACCCCTATTTGTTCTATTCGAATATATTCAGATGAGGCTTGAACTCAATCGTGTTAAGATATTGCATTTCTTTTTAATTAGTGATCTAGTTGTCTTAACAATTTCTTATGAGAGAGTGACATGTTAAAGCTGGCACTTAGTGAAGGAAACAAGTTTGAGCTTATATTAACTTGTTCAATTTTTCCACATCTGATTAGGAGAGTTGGGTTATTTGGTCATATTAAACAATAATTAGGGACTTCTGTTTAATTATTAGTGATCCCGTGTTGTACGCAAAACTGATGTATTGGGTTAATGACTTTGATGATCTTGTTGAATATATATGGCCCCCTAGACTTGTTTGTGATAAATCAATTAAAACCCATAAATCTCTCTAGCTTGTAGAATCGTTAACGTATGAGGGATAAGTCATCCAATTGTGATTTTACTTGCATATGAATAGACTTGACTTATATTTTGAGAGTATTTTACATTCAAAGATGAAATATTTTCTTTCGTAATTAGGAGATTTCGGTCTCTCCCACCTATTATTAAAACATTGATGGTGACTGCTAATTGTTGGCGCAACGTTCCAATTAGGAATAGAATTTGTTTATATTAGAAATAGAATTTA
Source organism: Prunus persica (assembly GCF_000346465.2). Lineage (NCBI taxonomy): Eukaryota > Viridiplantae > Streptophyta > Magnoliopsida > Rosales > Rosaceae > Prunus > Prunus persica. Next base: position 25,921,823 of record NC_034014.1, read on the forward strand.
TATTTTATTGTAATTATCTAATTTGAGTAGAATTAGGAGATTTTGTACATATTTCTTATTAGTATTCATTCTGTATGTAGTATATATATCTCTCTCTTTGAGGAGAGAAGAATAAACATATCAGTTTAAATCATAATTATTTTGAGTCTAATAATAAGAATTCATAGTCAACATCTATCGAGATCTAGGCTAGTGAAAAAAATGACATTAATTTGTAGACTGGTGGTCTCATATTCGAACCTCATGGAGTCATGGAACCTTAGTAGTGTGTTTATTAGAAAACCCCCCTTTCCCTTGTAGTTTAGACTTTAAAAAAAATATATAAAATTCATAGGCTACACCACTTCTTCATGTCACAAAGCAACCTTGGAATATTTATGAACCAGGCAGGTTTCCTTTTTGTGTGTTGTTTTTGGGCCTTCTATTTAGGGATGGCAAAAATTCCCGTAGGGGCGGGTTCCCGTCAAGTCCCCGACCCTAACGGGAGGAGATTTCGGGACTAAATGGGTATCAGGTACGGGGATCCTCGAACTTGAAAAATCCCCGACGGGTATGGGGAGGGGATGGTATTGGCGTCCCCATCCCTGAACCCAACCCAAAAATATATATGTTTATATTTAAATAAAGAAATAAATATTTATAATATTTATGTTTAACCCTAAGTTAACTTCTCTCTCCTAATTTTTTCTAATTTTCTATGGAATTTCATATTAATGTGATTTTGAATAGTTGAGTTGAACTTTATAGTTAATTTGGATGTGTTGTATGATAATTCAATATGAAACTTAATGTTAAAATGAATGATAAATATTTTTTTATGCAAAAAAATTGGGAATTCGGGGTGGGTATGGGGGATTCCCCGAAACCTAATAAACGGGGATGGATTCAAAGAAGGGGGCAGGGATGGAGAGCAGAAATGAGAATGGTATTGTCATACCCGACCCCTACCCGACCCGTTGCCATCCTTACTTCTACTGCACCAGCGAAAACAATGGACGCTACACAGATAATGTATTATAAATTTTAGGTTTATAGTGGGTAGACCATTTATTACAAAATCCAAAAGACAAAAGAAAAAAAAAAGTGCGACCATTTTATAATTTTTATATTCTTCACATATGTGCATGGTCTTAAAATGTTTCCGTTAACTTTTTCTTTAATTCTTAATAATCTTATGCAGACTCAAATAAATCGAACTGTCGATGTGAGATTTTATCTTTTTCATATATGTGTATGATCTTAAAATGTTTCCCCCAACTTTTTCTTTAATTCTCAATAATCTTATGCAGACTCAAATATATGTGGATGTGAGATTTTATCTTCTTCAACCATATTAAGCTGCATGAGGATTTTATATGATATTATTTGGTCCTTTTGTATTTACTGGTGCAGAAATTTACCATACCCTGCTTTAGCAAAATGGTCGTCTCCCCTGGAGCTATATATAATAATATAATACTATATTAATTAATCATTTTAACTCTATATGCATGTTACACGTAGTATTTAGAACATGTCACCATCTCAACTACCACAAGTGTTTAGATGACTCATACTGTAACAAGTCTTAATCTTAAGCACATGTGTCACCATCTCAACTAAAAATCTATTCCCAACTAAAAATCTGATAGAAAATAGATCTGCTTCCCAACTAAAAATCTCATCTCCATAATGAAACTAGAACAAAATCTGCATTATTTAACCCAATAATATGGAAATAGAGTTCTCATGCAAGACTGCATTCAACAAAATCACAATAAAAAATTACATGCAAACCTGTATTTTCAACAAGATGAGGCAGATCTATTTTAAATTCCTTCACGGGTTCTTTCTCTTGTGCATGAGCTCGAGCACCTTTGGAGATGAATCTGATCACCTGGCTCTGCTAGACTTGAAGAAAAGAATAACTGAAGATCCTCTGCGTATCATGAGCACATGGAATAGTTCCATCAATTTTTGCAGCTGGGTTGGCGTTACATGCAACCATTCCAACAAAAGAGTCGTGATTTTGAACCTGGAAGCTCAAAAATTGGCAGGCTCCCTACCACCTTCTATAGGAAATCTTACTTATCTCACTGGAATTAACTTGATAGACAACAACTTTCATGGTGAAATTCCTCAAGAAATGGGACGTCTACTGCGCCTGCAATATCTCAACCTGACTTCCAATTCCTTCGGTGGGAAAATCCCAAGTAACATATCTCACTGTACACAGCTGAGAGTGCTTGATGTTGGTTCCAATAAGCTTATTGGGTCCCTTCCGGATCAACTCAGTTCATTGTTGAATTTAACTCATCTATGGGTTGATGAAAACAATCTCACTGGAACTTTCCCAGATTGGATAGGAAACTTTTCTTCTTTGTATGCTATTTCTCTTGCCCACAACAATTTTCAAGGAAACATACCGAATGAGCTCGGGCGCTTAACAAGGTTGGGAAGATTTGTAATTCCAGGGAACAAATTTTCTGGTATGGTTCCTTCTTCAATCTATAATATATCCTCCATATACTATATCACTGTTACTGACAACCAGCTGCATGGAGAGCTGCCAAAAGATGTGGGGATCACTCTTCCTTATCTCGAGATATTTGCTGGTGGTGTCAACAAATTCACAGGTAGTATTCCTGTATCCTTGTCAAATGCTTCTAGACTTCGAAAGCTTGATTTTGCTGAAAATGGTCTCACTGGGAAACTCCCAGCTGAAAATTTTGGAAGCTTGCAAAGCTTATCTAGACTGAACTTTGATGACAATAGACTGGGAAGTGGAAAAACTGGTGACCTGAGTTCTCTCAGTTTCCTTGCTAATTGTACTAATCTTGAGGTGTTGAGTTTTAGCCGCAATCGTCTTGGAGGAGAATTGCCAGAGTCCATATCCAACCTCTCAACAAAAATTAGAATTTTTACAATGGGGGGTAATTTAATACAGGGAAGCATTCCTATCGGCATTGCAAATCTTGTAAACTTGACCAATCTAGGAATGGAACAAAACTACTTTGGTGGCAGTCTCCCTGATGCAATTGGCAAGCTTCAGAAGTTACAGGGACTGTATCTGTATCTTAACAAGTTTTCTGGGCCAATCCCATCCTCCCTAGGTAACTTGACTTCAGTAACAACGCTCTTAATGGAGGGTAATAGGTTTGAGGGAAGTATACCTCCAAGCCTGGGAAACTGCCAAAGCTTATTGATACTTAACCTTTCTAGTAACCAACTAAGTGGCACCATACCTAAAGAGGTTGTTGGGATTTCATCCCTTTCAATTTCTTTGTCCATGTCCAACAATTCTTTGACTGGTCCACTACCATCAGAAGTGGGTGAGTTGGTAAATCTCTCGGAGCTAGATGTATCAGGAAACAACTTATCAGGTGAAATCCCCATAACCCTTGGCAGCTGCACTAGTTTGGTGAGCCTGCATTTGGAAGGTAATGAATTTGAAGGAAATATTCCTGAAACTCTGACAAAATTAAGAGGCGTGGAAGAAATAGATATTTCACGCAATCACTTATCTGGGAAAATTCCTGAATTTCTAGGTAAGTTTAGAGCTCTTAAGCAACTGAATCTTTCTTATAATGATTTTGAGAGTGCATTGCCTGAAGAAGGAATATTTTCAAATGCAAGTGGTGTCTCAGTTCATGGAAATAATAAACTGTGTGGTGGCATCCCAGAATTACTTCTACCTGTATGCTCTAACAAAAAGCCTCATTCATCTCAAGGATTACTTTCCCCAAAAGTAGTAATTCCTGTAACTTTTGCAATTGCATTCATTGCCCTATCATGCTTTATTGCTGCTTGTAGAATGGTGAAAAGGTCAAGAGGTCCACTTTTAACTTCACATTCTTATGGGGATTGGAAATTAGCTGTCTCTTACTTAGAACTCGCTCAATCAACCAACGGGTTCTCTCTTGACAATATCATTGGTTCAGGAAGTTTCGGTTCTGTGTACAGAGGAGTACTCTCTAGTAATGGCATGGTAGTTGCTGTTAAGGTATTAAACCTTAACCAAGAAGGAGCTTCCAAGAGTTTCATTGATGAATGCAAAGCTTTAAGAAGTATAAGGCACCGCAATCTTCTCAAGATCATAACCGCATGCTCAAGCATTGACAACCAAGGTAATGAGTTCAAAAGTCTAGTTTCTGAGTTCATGGAAAATGGAAGTCTAGACCAGTGGCTGCATCCAAGAGATGATGAACAATCTCAAAGTAAGAGATTGAGCCTGATCCAAAGACTAAATGTTGCCATAGATGTTGCTTCTGCATTAGATTATCTACACCACAATTGTGAAACATGCATTGTTCATTGTGACTTAAAGCCAAGCAACGTTCTTCTTGATGAAGATATGGTAGCCCATGTTGGTGACTTTGGTCTAGCAAGGTTCCTTTTGGAAGCATCAAATAATCCCACCAAAACTCAAACCATGTCAGTTGGGCTAAAGGGTTCCATAGGCTATATTGCTCCAGGTATATGAAGTTTTATAATCCTCATTTTTTTGTCTATTCCTATTAACTTATTATTAAAGAAAATTAAATCTCTATTGATATATATATTTTAAATTATATACAACTCTATTTTTTTTTTATTGGAGAAGAACTATTCGCAAAATTTTATATAAGATATAAACTCTGAAGGTCAATTTACTGTGACATCCTAATTTATGTGTTGAATGACAGAGTATGGCATGGGAGGCCAAGTTTCCACACTTGGAGATGTTTATAGCTATGGGATACTGTTGCTAGAAATGTTCACAGGAAAAAGACCAACTGATGACATGTTCAAAGATGGTCTAAGCATTCACCAATTCACAGCCATGGCTTGTCCTGACCATGTCATGGACATAGTTGAGCCTTCATTGCTCCTTGAAACGGATGACGAGAATGATGAAGATGACAAATATGGAAATCGCATAGAAGAAAGACCAGTAGCAGGATATAAAGATCCTGGCCCAGTCAAAGCAAAAAGATTGGAGGAATGCTTGGATTCATTGATGCAAATAGGACTCTCATGCTCTGCAACATCACCAAGAGACCGGATGTCTATGGATGTCGTTGTCAACAAAATGAATGCAATTAGAGCCTCATATCTCAATATAAGAAGAAGAAGAAGAAGATTGAAAAGTACAAGATAGGCTAAGTTTGTTAACTAATCTCAATACTCTCATCTATATGCAAGAAATCTTTTGATAAAAGGATATTATATGTATCAATCTGTGTGAGATCATGTTGTTGATGTGTAACCCTTTGAGCTGAGCTAAAACCCCCTTTGCCGCCTAATCCCATTTCCATTTGAATGTTTCTGTTTTAGTTTTAAAACTTTCGTTTTCTGCTGTTTGTAATAAGGACCATTGGATTAGAGTCCAAGTGGCTCCTTAAGAGAGGTGTTAGATTGAGACAAGTGTAATCATCTTATAGGATGATAATTCAATGGCTAGGATTAAATCTTGTATTGAGGCAGTTAGAGAAGAATCTCTCTTCTCTCTCCTCAACGGTTATATTTTGGCTGCTGGTAATGAATGAGCTGTAGCCTTCACTCTTCCAATTCTTCTTCTATTTTTTCATAGAGAGCAACGTTTCTCTCATTCACTCTCTCCCAAACACATCCAAATACAAATTCACAAAACTATGAATTCTATCATGGCCTCAGAGCCAGGTTCGTTTGTTTTGAGCTGGGCGTGATCTGTGAACAGAAAATCGAACTCGTTCTGAGCTACTGTTGAGCTGATTTGGAGATCGAAGGAGTGAGTTCTTGCATCCAGGTGTCTCATATGGCAGGATCGGGAGCAGCTGAGCTTCGAACACCAGTTTTCAATGGTGAAAACTACGAATTCTGGAGTATTCGAATGAAGACTATTCTGAAATCGCATGGTCTGTGGGATCTGGTCGAGAATGGGTTAAATGACTCAGACATGAAGAGGGAAAAAGAGGAGGTTGCAGATACTGAGAAGTCCATGGTGGCTCAGATTCTGATGAAGGATGCTCGTGCACTTGGATTGATCCAAAGTGCAGTTTCAGATCAGCTATTCCCAAGGATTGTGAATGAGGAGACCTCGAAGGGAGCTTGGGATATTCTGAAACTGGAATTCAGAGGAGACAAACAGGCACGAAATGTCAAATTGCAAGGGTTGCGTAGGGAATTTGAATATACTCGCATGAAGGATAGTGAATCTTTATCTGTTTATCTGGTTAGATTGTTTGATATGTTGAATCAAATGAAGAGTTATGGTGAGGAGTTATCTAGGGAGAGAATTGTGCAGAAATTATTGTTTAGTCTGCCTAAGTCCTATGATTCTATATGCTCTGTGATAGAGCACTCTAAGGACCTTGAAACTCTGGAAGTTCAAGAAGTGGTTGCCTCCTTGAAGAGTTTTGAGCTCAGATTGGATAGGCACATTGAGAATTCTTCAGAAAGAGCATTTGCTAGTCTGGATGTTGAAGAAAAGAAGCCTAAGAATGAGAGTTTTTCTGAAAATCAGAGTTTTCAGAAAAGTGCTCCTGGAAATCAAAGCTTTCAAAAACATTGGAAGCCTAATGATGGAAACATAGCAGCTTGTAAGCATTGTGACAAGTTACATTATGGCAAATGCTGGTATGAAGGCAAGCCTAAATGTCGTGGATGTGGAAAATTTGGACATATGGTCCAAGATTGCAATGGAAATAGGAATGCACATAGAGTGAATTATGCAAATGAGATGGAAGAAACTGGTACTCTATTCTATGTCTGTAATGCTGCAACAGATGTAAAGGTCAATCACTCTTGGTACATAGACAGTGGGTGTAGTAATCATATGACAGGAGATGGGGGACTTTTAGTAAATGTTCAAAGGGATTTGTCTTCTAAGGTGAAGATGGGGACTGGAGAAGTGGTTTCAGTTACTGGAAAAGGAACTTTGGTGATAAAAACCAAGTTTGGTAAGAAGCACATTCATGAAGTAATGCTTGTACCTGGTCTTGAAGAAAATTTGCTCAGTGTTGGGCAAATGATGGAACATGGCTACCATCTTGTGTTTGGAGAGAATATGGTGAGAATCTATGATGATCAGTCACTGGAGAATCTGATTGTGAAGGTGCAAATGACAAACAACAGATGCTTTCCATTGACAATGATGCCTGCCAGTGAGTTGGTTCTAAAAGCAAGTGTCACACATTGCTTGCAGACATGGCATAAGAGACTTGGGCATTTAAATGAAAGAAGTATGAAGCTGCTTGAGAATCAAGGGATGGTTCATGGATTACCTCACTTGGAGCAAATGTCAGTGGTGTGTGATGGATGTATGCAAGGAAAGCAGCATAGAGATTCTTTCCCTTTGGAATCCACTTGGAGAGCTTCAAATCCCTTGGAATTGGTTCACACAGACATCTGTGGACCAATGAAAACAGAATCCCTCTCTGGAAACAGGTATTTTCTCCTGTTTACAGATGATCATACTAGGATGTCTTGGGTGTATTTCATTAGAAACAAATCAAGTGCATTGGAGTGTTTCATGAAATTCAAAGCTATGACTGAGCTGCAAAGTGGGTTCAAGATAAAGAGTTTGAGAAGTGACAGGGGTGGAGAATTCTTGTCAGGAGAGTTTAACAGTTTCTGTGAAGAATCTGGCATTCAAAGGCAATTAACAGTGGCTTACTCCCCTCAGTAGAATGGAGTAGCTAAGAGGAAGAATGGAACAGTGGTTGAAATGGCTAAGTCAATGCTGCATGAGAAAGGTATCCCTTATGAGTTTTGGGCAGAGGCTGTAAATACTGCAGTCTATTTGCTGAATAGATGTCCTATCAAGGCTCTCAATAAGGTAACACCATTTGAGGCCTATACTGGCAGAAAACCAGGGGTTGCACATTTAAAGATATTTGGATCCCCTTGTCATGTGCTTATTCCTTCTGCATTGAGGCATAAGCTTGAAGAAAACAGTCACAAGTGTATTTTTGTAGGCTATGGTCTTTGTGAAAAGGGATATAGACTGTTTGATCCAAGCAATAGGAAGATTATTCTGTCAAGGGATGTGAAATTTGATGAGAAAGGCTTATGGAAATGGGAGAATGCTAGAGAAGGAGAAATGACAGTGCTTGTGCCTACTGGAAATCAAGACTATGCTCTAAATCCAGACTTGGATGCACCATTGCAAATACATGAAGAAGCCATAGCACTAGAAGAACCAAGTCAAAGCTTGGATACACAAACACAAGCAGATGTAGATACTACTCTGCAGGATGAAAGCATTGAAGGAAGTTCTCAAGCTATTGATCATACACCAAAGAAATGGAAGAACATTAATGACATTATGGCTCAGTGTAATATGTGCATTATGGAGCCTGAGAATTTTGAAGAAGCTGATCTAGATGAGTCTTGGAGAAAGGCAATGGAAGCTGAGTTAGAAATGATTGAGAAGAATAACACTTGGCAGCTTGTGGAAAGACCCTTTAACAAACCAGTCATTGGTGTCAAATGGGTCTATAAGACCAAGCTTAATCTAGATGGCACTGTATAGAAGAATAAGGCTCGATTAGTGGCTAAAGGCTACTCACAAAAACCTGGAATCGATTACAATGAGACTTTTGCCCCAGTGGCAAGGTTAGATACCATTAGGACTTTGATAGCTCTGGCTGCACAGAAGGAATGACATTTATACCAACTGGATGTCAAGTCTGCATTTCTGAATGGAGTTCTAAAAGAAGAAGTATATGTGGAGCAGCCACAGGGTTTTGTGAAAAAGAATGAAGAAATCAAAGTGTATAAGCTGAACAAGGCCTTGTATGGATTAAAACAAGCCCCAAGGGCATGGTATGATGAGATAGATTCCTACTTCAACAAGGCAGGATTTAAGAAAAGTCCAAGTGAAGCTACACTTTACATTAAAACTGATGAAGGCTCAGGTATTCTCATTGTCTCTCTTTATGTGGATGATATTGTTTATACTGGAAGTTGTGTCAAAATGCTTGAAGAATTCAAAAATGACATGATGAGGCATTATGAGATGACTGATCTCGGGCTGATCTATCATCTTCTTGGCATGGGAGTTGTGCAGACTGAGAAATACATATTTCTTCATCAGAAGAAGTATGCAATGAAAGTGATTGAGAAGTTTGGTTTAAAAGACTGTAAGTCTGTGGCAACCCCCTTGGTTGCAAATGAAAGGTTGTGCAAAGAAGATGGAAGTGAGATGGCAGATGAGAGTGAATATAGGCAGATTGTAGGCAGTCTGCAATATCTGACAGCTACTAGACCAGACATAATGTTTGCCTCTAGTTTGCTTGCCAGATTCATGCACAATCCCACTAAGAAACATATAGGAACAGCCAAAAGGGTGTTGAGATATGTTCAAGGCACACTGGATTATGGAGTTGAGTTTAAAAAGGGCAAGGCAGCTACCTTAATAGGCTACTGTGACAGTGACTGGGCAGGCAGTGAGGATGACAGAAGAAGTACCTCAGGATATGTGTTTACTCTGGGATCTGGCATGTTTTCATGGGCCTCAATCAAACAGAATACAGTAGCTCTGTCTACAGCTGAAGCAGAATATGTGAGTGCTGCTGAAGCAACATCACAAGCTAAATGGCTAAGGTTTATACTTAAGGATTTTGGAGAGGAGCAAGTGGAAGGCACACCAATTCTGTGTGACAACACCTCTGCCATAGCAATGGCAAAGAATCCTGTCTTTCATCAGAAATCCAGGCACATAAGCAGGAAATTCCATTTCATCCGAGAAGCTATCCAAGCAAAGGAGATTGAGCTAATCTACTGCAAATCTGAAGATCAAATTGCAGATATCCTAACCAAGGCTTTATCCAAGGATCGTTTTGTGCATCTCAGAGATATGCTTGGAGTTAAATCAGTCAAAGGGTTAGAAGGGAGTGTTGATGTGTAACCCTTTGAGCTGAGCTAAAACCCCCTTTGCCGCCTAATCCCATTTCCATTTGAATGTTTCTGTTTTAGTTTTAAAACTTTCGTTTTCTGCTGTTTGTAATAAGGACCATTGGATTAGAGTCCAAGTGGCTCCTTAAGAGAGGTGTTAGATTGAGACAAGTGTAATCATCTTATAGGATGATAATTCAATGGCTAGGATTAAATCTTGTATTGAGGCAGTTAGAGAAGAATCTCTCTTCTCTCTCCTCAACGGTTATATTTTGGCTGCTGGTAATGAATGAGCTATAGCCTTCACTCTTCCAATTCTTCTTCTGTTTTTTCGTAGAGAGCAACGTTTCTCTCATTCACTCTCTCCCAAACAGATCCAAATACAGATTCACAAAACTATGAATTGTATCACATGTGAGGTTGAATTCAGCATTTTATATGGAAAAAAAAAAAAAAAAAAGGGAAGAAGATTTTATTTCTTCTATTCAAATATATTAAGACAAGGCTTGAACTCAATCATGTTAAGATATTGTTTTATTTTTAATTAGTGATCTAGTTGTCTTAACAATTTCTTATGAGTAGAAGGCCCAAAAACAACACACAAAAAGAAAAGAAAAAGAAAAGAGGAAACCCGCCTGGTTCGGAAATATTCCAACGTTGCTTTGTGACATGAAGAAGAAGTGATGTAGCCTATGAATTTTTTATTTATTTTTAATACAAGTGATAGTTTAAACTACAAGGGGAGGATGATTTCTAACAAACACATTATTAAGGTGTCATGATTCCATGAGGTTTGATATGAGACCACCAGTTTATAAATTAATGTCTTTTTTTTACTGGACTAGACCCCGATACTTGTAGCCTATGAATTTTTATTTTTAGCAGTGAGCATCAATTTCTTAACAGTAGGTTGAGAGACCCAAAATCTTTTAACTACCAAAGAAAATCTTTCATCTTTAAATGTAAAATACTCTCAAAATATAAGTCAAGTCTATTCATGTATTTTTTTTCTTTTGGTCAAAGTTTATATATGGTCATCCAAGTAAAATTACAATTAGATGACTTATACCTCATAACCATTCTAGAAGCTAGACAGATTTATGGTTTTTAATTGATTTATCACACAAACGAGTTTAGGGGGCCATATATTCAACAAGATCATCAAAGTCATTAACCCAAAAGTCTAAAAGTATATCGGTTTTGCGTACAAGACATGATCACTAATAATTAAACAGAAGTCCATAATTATTGTTTAATATGACCAAATAATCGAACTCCTAATCAGATGTGGAAAAATTGAACAAACCAGAAAGGGTCCTTAATATAAGCTTAAACTTCTTTTCTTCACTCAGTGCCAGCTTTAACATGTCACCCTCTGCACCAGCGAAAACCATGGACACTACACAGATAATGGGTAGACCATTTATTACAAAAACCAAAAGACAAGAAAAAAAAAAGTGCGAGCATGGAAATTTTCATAGTTTTTATATTTTTCACGTATGTGTATGATCCTAAAATGTTTCCCCTAATTTTTCCTTCAATTATCAATAATTTTATGCACTTCCAAATAAATCGAACTGTCTGCTCGATGTAAAACTTTATATTCTTCACATATGTGTATGATCCTAAAATATTTCCCCCAATTTTTCCTTCAATTATCAATAATTTTATGCACATCAATTTTATATTCTTCAACAATATTGAGCTGTATGGGGATTTGATATGATATTTATTTGGTTCTTTTGTATTTACCGTACCATGCTTTAGAATTAGACATGCCTTTTCTATGTACAGAAATTATAAAGCTGTTAGCAGAATGGTTGCCTCCTATGATCTGGAAATATCCTTAAGAAACTTTTGCCGCAAACTATGAGCAAAATGGTTGTCTCCCATAGAACGTGTCACCATCTCAACTATCCAGAAGTCTTTAGAACATGTGTCACCATCTCAACTAAAAATCTATTCTCCATTAATGAAATTACAAATATAGACCTGCTTTCCAACTAAAACTCTGACAGAAAGTATATCTGCTTCCCAACGAACTATCTCATCTCCATAATGAAACCACAACAATAGAAACAGAGTTCTCATGTAAGACTACCTTCAACAAAATCACAATAAAAAAATTACATACAAACCTGTATTTACAGAAAGATGAGGCAGATCTTTTTTAAATTCCTTCACGGGTACGGGTTCTTTCTCTTACGCATGAGCTTGAGCACGTTTGGATATGAATCTGATCACCTGGCTCTGCTAGACTTGAAGCGAAGAATAACTGAAGATCCTCTGCATCTCATGAGCACATGGAATGGTTCCATCAATTTCTGCAGCTGGGTTGGCGTTACATGCAACCATTCCAACAAAAGAGTCATGACTTTGAACCTGGAAGCTCAAAAGTTGGCAGGCTCCCTACCACCTTCTATAGGAAATCTTACTTATCTCACTGGAATTAACTTGATAGACAACAACTTTCATGGTGAAATTCCTCAAGAAATGGGACGTCTGCTACGCCTGCAATATCTCAACCTGAGTTCCAATTCCTTTGGTGGGAAAATTCCAAGTAACATATCTCACTGTACACAGCTGAAAGTGCTTGATCTTGGTGTCAATAAACTTATTGGGTCCATTCCGGATCAACTCAGTTCATTGTTGAATTTAACTCACCTATGGGTTGATGAAAACAATCTCACTGGAACAATCCCAGATTGGATAGGAAACTTTTCTTCTCTGTATGCTATTTCTCTTGCCCACAACAATTTTCAAGGAAGCATACCGAATGAGCTCGGGCGCTTAACAAGCTTGGGAAGTTTTGTAATTCCAGGGAATCAACTTTCTGGTATGGTTCCTTCTTCAATCTATAATATATCCTCCATATACTATATCACTGTTACTGACAACCAGCTGCATGGAGAGCTGCCAAAAGATGTGGGGATCACTCTTCCTAATCTGGAGATATTTGCTGGTGGTGTCAACAAATTCACAGGTAGTATTCCTGTATCCTTGTCAAATGCTTCTAGACTTCGAAAGCTTGATTTTGCTGAAAATGGTCTCACTGGGAAACTCCCAGCTGAAAATTTTGGAAGCTTGCAAAGCTTATCTAGACTGAACTTTGATGACAATAGACTGGGAAGTGGAAAAACTGGTGACCTGAGTTCTCTCAGTTTCCTTGCTAATTGTACTAATCTTGAGGTGTTGAGTTTTAGCCGCAATCGTTTTGGAGGAGAATTGCCAGAGTCCATATCCAACCTCTCAACAAAAATTAGAATTTTTACAATGGGGGGTAATTTGATACAGGGAAGCATCCCTATCGGCATTGCAAATCTTGTAAACTTGACCAATCTAGGAATGGAACAAAACTATTTTGGTGGCAGTCTTCCTGATGTAATTGGCAAGCTCCAGAAGTTACAAGGACTGTATTTGAATCTTAACAAGTTTTCGGGGCCAATCCCATCCTCCCTAGGTAACTTGACTTCAGTAACAAGGCTCTTCATGGAGGGTAATAGGTTTGAGGGAAGTATACCTCCAAGCCTGGGAAACTGCCAAAGCTTATTGATGTTTAACCTTTCTAGTAACAGACTAAGTGGCACCATACCGAAAGAGGTTGTTGGGCTTTCATCCCTTTCAATTTCTTTGTCCATGTCAAACAATTCTTTGACTGGTTCACTACCATCGGAAGTGGGTGAGTTGGTAAATCTCTCGGAGCTAGATGTATCAGGAAACAACTTATCAGGTGAAATCCCCATAACCCTTGGCAGCTGCACTAGTTTGGTGAGCCTACATTTGGAAGGTAATGAATTGGAAGGAAACATTCCTGAAACTCTGACAAAATTAAGAGGCGTGGAAGAAATAGATATTTCACGCAATCACTTATCTGGGAAAATCCCTGAATTTCTAGGTAAGTTTAGAGCTCTTAAGCAACTCAATCTTTCTTATAATGATTTTGAGAGTGCATTGCCTGAAGAAGGAATATTTTTAAATGCAAGTGGTGTCTCAGTTCATGGAAATAATAGACTGTGTGGTGGCATCCCAGAATTACTTCTACCTGTATGCTCTAACAAAAAGCCTCATTCATCTCAAGGATTACTTTCCCCAAAAGTAGTAATTCCTGTAACTTGTGCAATTGGATTCATTGCCCTATCATGCTTTATTGCTGCTTGTAGAATGGTAAAAAGGTCAAGAGGTCCACTTTTAACTTCACCTTCTTATGGGGATTGGAAATTAGCCGTCTCTTACTTAGAACTCGCTCAATCAACCAACAGGTTCTCTCTTGACAATCTCATTGGTTCAGGAAGTTTCGGTTCTGTGTACAGAGGAGTACTCTCTAGTAATGGCATGGTAGTTGCTGTTAAGGTATTAAACCTTAACCAAGAAGGAGCTTCCAAGAGTTTCATTGATGAATGCAAAGCTTTAAGAAGTATAAGGCACCGTAATCTTCTCAAGATCATAACCGCATGCTCAAGCATTGACAACCAAGGTAACGAGTTCAAAAGTCTAGTTTCCGAGTTCATGGAAAATGGAAGTCTAGACCTGTGGCTGCATCCGAGGGATGAAGAACAATCTCAAAGTAAGAGATTGAGCCTGATCCAAAGACTAAATGTTGCCATAGATGTTGCTTCTGCATTAGATTATCTACACCACGATTGTGAAACATGCATTGTTCATTGTGATTTAAAGCCAAGCAACGTTCTTCTTGATGAAGATATGGTAGCCCATGTTGGTGACTTTGGTCTAGCAAGGTTCCTTTTGGAAGTATCAAATAATCCCACCAAAACTCAAACCATGTCAGTTGGGCTGAAGGGTTCCATAGGCTATATTCCTCCAGGTATATGAAGTTTTATAATCCTCATTTTTTTGTCTATTCCTATTAACTTATTATTAAAGAAAATTAAATCTCTATTGATATATATATATATATATATATATTTTAAATTATATACAACTCTATTTTTTTTATTGGAGAAGAACTATTCGCAAAATTTTATATAAGATATAAACTCTGAAGGTCAATTTACTGCGACATTCTAATTTATGTGTTGAATGACAGAGTATGGCATGGGAGGCCAAGTTTCCACACTTGGAGATGTTTATAGCTATGGGATACTGTTGCTAGAAATGTTCACAGGAAAAAGACCAACTGATGACATGTTCAAAGATGGTCTAAGCATTCACCAATTCACAGCCATGGCTTGTCCTGACCATGTCATGGACTTAGTTGAGCCTTCATTGCTCCTTGAAACGGATGACGAGAATGATGAAGATGACAAATATGGAAATCGCAAAGAAGAAAGACCCGTAGCAGGATATAGAGATCCTGGCCCAGTCAAAGCAAAAAGATTGGAGGAATGCTTGGATTCATTGATGCAGATAGGGCTCTCATGCTCTGCAACATCACCAAGAGACCGGATGTCTATGGATGTCGTCGTCAACAAAATGAATGCAATTAGAGACTCATATCTCAATTTAAGAAGCAGAAGAAGACGACGATCTAAAAGTACAAGATAGGCTAAGTTTGTTAACTAATCTCAATACCCTCATCTATATGCAAGAAATATTTTGATAAAGGATATTATATGTATCAGTCTCTGTGAGATCATGTGAGGTTGAATTCACTTATAGTGGTCCACTTAGTTCGTCATGGTGCAATGACTTTCTAAGATTAAAATAGGGGAATTTCCACAACCTCAACTAGTTCATTGGGGCTCTACTGAACCACGGGAGTCTATGTCCAGACACGTGAACTTATCATTTGAAAAGAGAAAAGTTGGTCTACACAAAGTCACAAACTATCATTTTTCTAAAACTGGCATAAAGTAATGAAGCATTCTTTCTGCAATCAGATTATTTATTCTAATAAGGATTTGCCTGTTTTTATGTATCATGTGTGTATGTGACATCAAGTCATGAATTCAGGGTGTATACTCACCACCACCACTGATATCTGTCTCATTATTAATCTTAATTAATTTTATGTAAGAATAAATAAATAAATAAGGGGCCACAGCCTTCTCTTTTCTCCCCCTCTTTCCTCCTTTTCCCCCTTCCTTTTAATTTTTTTTTATGTTGATGAGCTTGTGGGGGGCCAAGCCCCAAGACACACTTAAACAAGATTACTAGTACAAACTAGACGGGTTTAACCCCTGCAACATCTTCAGCGAGAATTGAGCTCACCCAAGCCGGACCATTATCAAGGAAACGCACTCCCATCTAGGCCTGGGCACGGTTCGGGTCGGGTCAAATTTTGGCCGACCCGCGGGCCAAACCGAAGGAGAGCTCGGTTCTCGGGTCGGGTCGGGTCTAGGATGAAACCCGAAAATGGGCCAAACCGGAAATGGGCTCGATTCTCGGTTCGGTTCTGATTCTTCTCGGTTTGGGCTTGAGCCCATTTTTACAATTTTCCAAAAACCCAAATCTTATTTATTTTCGGCCAAAAAAAGCCCAATTCATATTTTTTAGCAAAACAAAGCCCAAATCCGATTCCCTTTCAGCCAAAACCCTTTTGTTTGTTGTCAAATTGCCAAAACCTATTAAATTCTTATGAACAAGCCCAAAACACTTTTTACTTCTCTTTCAAAACCTAAAAATCCATCATTCCAATCTAAGTTTCTAAACTAAATAAATCTCATACACACATTCAACCAACCAACCAACCAAGAAAGGAAATATAATCTCTTACAAACCATTACAAAAAATAATATACAAACCATTACAAAAAATAATACACAAACCAAATTAAACTTATGACATTAAAGATTACAACCCATCACAAAAATACACATAGAGATAATATCCTTGCAAAAAATATGATGCATCCATTCTTCCAAAAGCCTTCACAAAGCAACCTACACAACACTTAAAAGAATTAACACAAAGTTTCACCATCAACAAATCATAATTAAAATAAGAAGCAATAAAAATACCTTCCAACATATCTTAATCACACTAAGAAGGGAGAGTCTTATTCAAATTTGTAGTTGATGTTTTACTCCCCATTTCTACAATATATAATAAAATAAATCAAACCAATTTGAGATTACAAAAACCAGAGTCAAAACAGAATTTTCTATCCAAAAACCAGATTTCAACATATATTCTATCCAAAAACCAGATTTCAACAGAGTCAAAACAGAGTATTCCCATCCATAAATAGACTAAAACAGATACAATCCAATTACCAGATTTAATCACTCCTAAATATTACTTTCCTATCCATAAATGGATTAAAACATATTACAGCAGCAGCAGCAGCAGATTACAGATTACAGATTACAGCAGCAGCAGATTACAGATTACAGATTACAGCAGCAGATTAAAACATAAAACATAAAACAAAACAGATTACAGATTACAGATTACAGCAGCAGATTACAGATTACATATTAAAACAAAACAGATTACAGATTACAGATTACATATTAAAACAAAACAGATTACAGATTACAGATTACATATTAACTCAAAACAAAACAATAATAGGGTTAGAAGCAATTTACCTCCATTTAAGCAAAATTTCCGATACTTTCAAAGCTCACAGCAGCAGAAATGCAAAACAACTGTGAATGAAAACAAAACTAGGGTTAGGTTACAAACAAGCTTCATTCCTTTCATAAATTCAAACCAATTTCAAACCAAATACCCTAAAATACCCACTGCTCTACAAAAACCCTAAAATAATCTCTCAAATTTACTGGAATTTGCCAAAGGGAAAGCAGGCCAACTTCCAGAATCTAAGAATGGTTTAGATGGGCAGTTTTTGGGAAGTGTGTGTCACAAATCTGTTATAGGTATATATCATTCTGATATATACAATTTGGTTTTCAATTTTACTAGATTAAATTTAAAACTTGATTATGTGGGAATGGAGCTCAGTGGAAGGAGAAGTCGTTTTGTAAGAATGAATGAGCTTGTCCACTGCCCAAAACACGTCCAGTGTTTCATCTCATCATCGCAAACCACAACCCAACAAATCAAGATTTGCACGCTTTAAACCAAACCAAAACTACTGTGAAAATTTGAAGGAAAATTAATTAAAATTTGAGCCTCAGTGTGTGTAACAATCAGATCATTCACCCTAAGGTCTCACTGAAATCCGCTAAGATATTTAAAAATTATCATCATAAGCTCCATACTGCCATATAAACCCTACCAAACAAGAACAATTTTACAGCAAAAAAAAAGCCAATAAATTTGAGAAAATTTTTATGGGTTTTGCCAGAAAGTCAAAAAGATTATATGGGTGACTTTGGAAAAAAGCACTTTTCAAAACTACAGATTGGAAGATAACAGAAAACAGATTAAGAGTGCTCAGACAGCCAAGGGTTTGTAATCAAACTTTTGGGAGAAGAACCCAGATCATAAACTCTAGTCCACAAATAGCCTCATCACCGCACACTTCTGATTTAACAGAAAACACTTCCCATAGCTCCCATAGCATATATCATTCTCATATAGGTATAAATTTCAAAGCAAAATAAAAATAAAAATAAAAACCCTACAATGCACAGACGAGAGAATTTACCTTCGGCAATGGAGGTGGTTGTGGCGGCTCTTGATCGGGTTTGTGTTGTGTGTACCTGAAACATAGAGGGGTGATGTGGGTTAGGCTGAGGTCGACTTGAGAGAGAGAGAGAGAGAGAGAGAGAGAGAGAGAGAGAGAGAGAGAGAAGGGATGATACCTAGGCCTGGGCGGGAGATCGTGAAATCGCAGCAGCCACAGGCACAGCCGCAGCAGAGGTGCAGCTCTGGATTGAAGATTTGAGCAGCCACAGTCACAGCCGTTAGGTCAAAATAGAAGAAGAAATGAAAAACTGAAGGGAAGAGAAGAGAAGAGAGAGAAGGGATGATACCTAGGCCTGGGCGGGAGATCGTGAAATCGCAGCAGCCACAGGCACAGCCGCAGTAGAGGTGCAGCTCTGGATTGAAGATTTGAGCAGCCACAGGCACAGCACAGCCGTTAGGTCAAAATAGAAGAAGAAATGAAAAACTGAAGGGAAGAGAAGAGAAGAGAGAGAAGGGATGATACCTAGGCCTGGGCGGGAGATCGTGAAATCGCAGCAGCCACAGGCACAGCCGCAGCAGAGGTGCAGCTCTGGATTGAAGATTTGAGCAGCCACAGGCACAGCACAGCCGTTAGGTCAAAATAGAAGAAGAAATGAAAAACTGAAGGGAAGAGAAGAGAAGAGACTCGGGTGTCTCGTGCGAGACAGAGGGATACGGAAGGAAAAGAAAAAAAAATAAATCTGAGGGATACGCTGCAACATGTCTCACATGCAACTATTTTTTGGCCAATCAAACGACGCCACGTGTAACGTATATATATATTTAAATATTGTCCGGTTCGGTTCAGGTCCACCGGTTCTGAAAAACTTGGAACCGAAGGCCGAACCGTGAACCTTCGGTTCGGTTCAGGTCCATGGTTGACTTTTTCGGTTTGGTCAAAATTCTTCCTTTTTCGGTTCGGTTTGGTTTGATTCGGTCGGTTTGATCGGTTTTTCGGTTTTTATGCCCACCTCTACTCCCATCCCAGGTCACCATTGTAACTCGAATTTGCCAAGCAGTCAGCTACACAATTCTGCTCTAGGAAAATATACCCGACAACACAATTATCAATTTTCTCCATGAGCTCCCTGCATTCACATATCACACCAGCAAGAGGGTGAAAGTTTATGGCATCAGGAGATTGGATTAGTTGTACTATATTGTTGAATCCATTTCCACAGTGAGGTTAGATACCCCACGGTCAACAGCAAGCTTGAGACCAAAAGCCACCCCCCAAATTTCTGCATCCAGTATCTGACCATTGCCTATATTGGCTACAAATCCAGCAATCCATTCCCCAACAGAGTTGCGAATAACACCGCCAGCACCAATAGTTCCAGTCGTAATTCCACAAGAGCCGTCAACATTCAATTTAAAGCAACCGAAGGCAGGGAGTTCCCAGGCCAGAGAAACAGGAACTTAGTCTTGGAGGTGGAAATATAAGCCTGTGCGAACCATTCTTTGGCAGCAGTCAAAATAAGTTTCTGAGCTGAGGTCTAAAAGGAAATTCATCCTCATCATTAAAAACATAATTATTCCGCCATTTCCAAATATACCAGTAAGTATAGACAAACACCACGCTCAAAGGAAGCCCACCCCTCCAAATATCTTTTAGAGAGTAAGTTATTAGCTATAGCCAGAGTTTAATCTCAGTCTGGAAAAATTGGGGTTCCTTGTAAGGATGGCAAAACAGCCTTCCAAACGTCTTTAGTTCTATAGCAATCTCTAAGAATATGAAGGATGGATTCGGAGAGCCAACCACAAATCATACAAGAGGGATCCAGAGTTAGGTGTCTTTTCACTGGCTGATTATTAGACGGGACTTTTCCTTGATAAATCAACCAAGCAAAGATTTTCAGTTCAGGAGGGATCTTCAATTTCCAAAGATTGTCCCAGTATGAGTCAACCCAACCAATCTCAGCAAATAAAAGTTCATAGGCCGACTTAACAGTGAAAATCCCATCAGCAGCAGGTTTCCAAATTTGTGAGTCCTGTAAATTACAATTGAAGCCCACGAGAGAATATATAACTTGTTGAACAAGATCCTCACGGAGTATTGTACGAAGCTTCCGTATATCCCACCAACCATTTCTGACAAAGCTAGCCACATTACAATCCAATGTGTCGGAGTACAGAGTTCTCCCATGTTGCATTAGAGGACGATCAGTAATCCAGTGATCTTTCCAAAACTTTACAGCATACCAACTCTCCACACCAGCCCTTGTTTAAGGAGTTCGACACCATGCAAGATCCCTCTCCACGTAGACGAACAACCCTTCTTTTCTTTCAAAGAACTATCCAAGATGGATTTGCCTTTCAAATACTTCCCCTCAAAAATTTTGGCCCATAATCCTTGGTCTTTGCAATGCAATTTTGTTAAAGTTAATGCACACTTGTGTCTTGAATAATATAGAATAATCTAGAAAAATTAAGATAAATTGACAAGTTAAAGTTACTAGAAACATCCTACTAATTATATAATGTATTATAACTAGAGATATCTAGAATTAGAAGACAATTTGTGCGCTGAAAATGACTTTGGAAAAGTCAGTTACTGTGCAACCGACTTGTCCAAAGCAAAGTTGCTGACTTAGCATCCCTATATATAAGCTAGCAGCCCACTTATGTATTCAAGCAAGAAAAGCTAAAAAACTACAACTGTCCAACTCTCTCTATTAGCCAACTCTAGTATTAAAGCCTTGTACCTTTCCTATTTCAATTAATAAAATAAAGGCCAAAAGTTACTTTTGGTCCCTATAGTTTGGTACTTCAACCACTTTTGACCATTTAGTTTCAATTCCGTCAATTTTGCCGTTGTAGTTTTGTATTTGTAGCAATTCAAGGACATGTTAGTATTCTTGTCAATTTCTTTAAAGATGTAAGGGGCAATTTCGTCAACCGAAAATCCTTGAACGTAAAAGCTTGTCTGAAATTCTCCCCATTTCATATTAGGGCTCGAAATTCAACCACTAATCCCAATTTTTGAAGAACCCTAAACCCAAATGACCAATTTCAAGCCCTAATATGAAATTAAGGGAGTTTCAAATGAGCTTTTGTAAGATCCCACATCAACCAACGGAGAGGGGGTGATGTGCCTTATATGTGCACACCCACATCCATCTAGCACGAGGCCTTTTGGGAGCTCACTGGCTTCGGAGTAGTAGGAACTCCGAAGTTAAGCGAGTTGGGGGCTAGAGCAATCCCAGGATGGGTGACCCACTGGGAAGTTGCTCGTGAGCTCCCAGAAACAAAACCGTGAGGGCCAGAGAGGGGGGCCTAAAGCGGACAATATCGTGCTACGGCGGAGCCGATCCCGAGATGTGACAATTTGGTATCAGAGCCACTCTGCCGTGTGGTGCGAGTGTGCCAACGAGGACGTCGGGCCCTTGAGGGGGGTGGATTGTAAGATCCCACATCGACCAACGGAGAGGGGGTGATGTGCCTTATATGTGCACACCCGCATCCATCTAGCACGAGGCCTTTTGGGAGCTCACTGTCTTCGGAGTCGTAGGAACTCCGAAGTTAAGCGAGTTGGGGGCCAGAGCAATCTCAGAATGGGTGGCCCACTGGGAAGTTGCTCGTGAGCTCCCAGAAACAAAACCGTGCGGGCAGTGAGGGGGGCCCAAAGCGGACAATATCGTGCTACGGCGGAGCCGATCCCGGGATGTGACAATTTGGTATCAGAGCGGCCCAAAACGGACAATATCGTGCTACGGCGGAGCCGATCCCGGGATGTGACAATTTGATTGTAAGATCCCACATCAACCAACGGAGAGGGGGTGATGTGCCTTATATGTGCACACCCACATCCATCTAGCACGAGGCCTTTTGGGAGCTCACTGGCTTCGGAGTAGTAGGAACTCTGAAGTTAAGCGAGTTGGGGGCTAGAGCAATCCCAGGATGGGTGACCCACTGGGAAGTTGCTAGTGAGCTCCCAGAAACAAAACCGTGAGGGCCAGAGAGGGGGGCCTAAAGCGGACAATATCGTGCTACGGCGTAGCCGATCCCGGGATGTGACAGCTTTTATGCTCAAGGATTTTGGATTGACGAAATTGCCCCTTGCACTATCAAAGAAATTGATAGGAATACTAACTTGTCCTTAAATTGCTACAAATACGAAACTACAGAAATTGACGAAATTGGAACTACAGGGTCAAAAATGGTTGAAGAACGAAACTACAAGGATCAAAAGTGACTTTTAGCCTAAAATAAAACTACTTTGTTACGCTTTCAAAAGTTTTCCTTTCCAAGTTAAGCTATTGTCCTAAACACTACCAACCATTCTCTTAACCTCTTCTCCCTTAAACTAACAAATCTCCACCTAGTTTTAGCCAGTAAAGCTTGGTTCATATCAAAAGTCCTTTTAAAACCCAAACCACCTTTTCTTTTGGGTATACATGCCAAGTCCCATATACAAAGATGAACCTTTTTTTTTTCTCACTTCCTCCCCAGAAAAAATTCCTATTCACACGATCTAAGTCCTGACGAGTGCTTGCAGGAAGCTTAGCAGTTTACATAGCATAAATAGGGATTGCAGCTATGACAGCTTGAATCATGGTAGCTCTACCAGCAAGAGATAGAAGCTTGCATTTCCAGGACGCTAATCTCTTTTGAACTTTATCCACCAACCTGCTGTGGGTGTTTCTAGTCACTCTAGCATGTAAAAGGGGCATCCCTAAATAATTCCCCAAATTATCCATGAGAGGAGACCCGCATATGCAGCTAATTGCTTTGGCAATAGCATTATCGATGTTAGGGGAGCAATAGATAGCAGACTTTTCAAAATTTACCGTCTCTCCAGACATTTGGAAAAAAGAGTCCAAACAACTCTTCATGATTCTAGCTTGCTTAGAACTAGCTTCAGGAAATAAAATAAAATCATCAGCAAAGAACAAATGCGATATAGACACCCCAGACTGAGAAGATTTAACCGGATTCCATTTTTTCCTCATAACAGCATCAAAAATAATATGAGATAGTTTCTCAATGCACAGGACAAACAAATAAGGAGAGAGAGAGAGTCTCCTTGCCTGATATTGTTGCTAGGTTTGAAAACATCAATAAGCTCGCCAATGACACAAACTTGGTATTTCAGTAGAGATACAAGCCATGATTAGGTGAATAAGATTGGGAGGCAGACCCACTTTAGTAATCACATACTTGATAAAATTCCAATTCAGCCTATCATACGCTTTGGACAAATTAATCTTCCAGGCCATGAATCCTTTTTTCCCCTTAGAGGTTTGAAACTTGTGCATGAGCTCTTGGGCAATAAGAATGTTATCAGTTATATGTCTTCCGGGCATAAAACTAACCTGGTTAGGGCTGATAAGCTTAGACATATCAGTGGCCTCAAACGAGCAACAATGATTTTGGAAATAACTTTGTACAAGGTGCAACACAGACTAATTGGTCTAAATTGCATCATAGATTGAGGGTTGTCCACTTTAGGAATCAGCATAATCAGAGTATCATTAAGCCTCGTAGGTACAGTACAATCTTCCATAGCTTTACGGATCAGATCTACAATTTCATTATCACAAATACTCCAGTGATTCTGATAGAAAGGAGCAGGAAAACCGTCAACTCCCAGAGCTTTGAGGCTTCCAATGCTAAATAGACTTTCTTTCACATCCATTATATCAATGCTTTTATTCAAGTGGTTAAGATCCATGGAATCAATGCTAGGAAAAAAATTAGGGATATCACAATTAGTTGGCATCACTAGAGATTGAGGGGTCGTTTGGTACGGCGGACTGTCATGGACTGGACTAAATCCTAGGACTGTCTTGGATTAGCTCGGATTGGCCTAAGCTGGATTAAGTACTGGCCTACGTTTGGTGATGCGTCGGACTAAGAAGCTGGATTGTAAAAATAGTGAAAACCTATGTTTGGTACTGTGTTGGACTAAAAAAATTATTTAAATATTTAAAATTAATTTGGGATTTTGACCTAAAACTAAATAAATACTACAATGAAACCAATGAGATATGTATAATTTATTATATAAAAAAAAATTAAATATTTTTTAAAGACAAACTATCTTTATCTTTTATCTTTTATCTATTTTTTCTTTCCTTCTTCCTTTTCTCTCCTTCTCTTTTCTTCTTCCTTCCTAGCCCTGTTTCTTTGTTCTCTTTTCTTTCTCCCTCCCGATCTCTCTTTGGTTCTCTCTCTTTTTTTCTCCAATATTGATACAACACTGGTATCCCTTTTCTTTTTTTCTTTTTTTAATATTCCCCTCCCAAACCTTTCTCTGCTTCCCTCTCATTTTCTCTCTATTCTTCCCCCTTCTTCCCCCTGCCCCCCTTCCTTTTTTGTTGTTGTTGTTGTTACAGAGGGGGTAAACGCCCCAAAACAAAAACAATTAAATATGACAAGGGGAGGTCTGGCAGGACCTTGAGCATCAACATCTAAAATGGCTCTAAGGAAGGCGGGAGTTTCTTCAAAAACATCGAGGCCATGATTAAACTTGTGATTGGCAGCCAAGGTCTCTTGTTCCCTTTGAAGTCACAGATCCTCATCTTCTTCGAAGTCACAAATCTCCATTTGGTTTCACTGAGCCATGGTCAATGGTTAGTAATTTTTCGAAAGGTTCAATTGGGTTGTGGTTCCACTGGGTTTGATTTGGTGGTGGTTGATTCAAGTGGTTGAGTTTGAATTGGTGGTGGTTGGTTGGTGTGACTGGATTTATGGTGGTGATAATTCTAGGTGAAGAAGAAGAAGAAATTGATTCTTGAAGCTTGGATATGGATTTGGTCTTGCGATTGGATTAGTCGGACTTGCGCGTCAAAATAGCACGCTCGCTATTTTGCGAACTGCATTTCAGCCTCTCTGTATAAGGAGAGCGAGTGAGGAGGTTTTTTAACTGTTGGACTCCACAATCCCATTTAACTTAGTCCCCCATTTTACCAAACATGGGTTTCAAGGCTTATTTAGCATAGTCCAATCTAGTGAGGCATACCAAACACACCCTGAGAGAATAGTGTAGAAAAGTACCTTACAACTAAATCTTTAATTGCACTAGCCTCTTCAACCCACTCACCGTGCTCGTTTTTCAATCTTTCAATTTTGTTCCTTCTTCTCCTAATAATAGTAGACAAGTGGAAGAACTTAGTATTTCTATCCCCTGCTTGAAGCCATTTGATCCTAGACTTTTGGTGCCGACAAATAGCTTCTTGATCAAGCAAGGTGTTGAACTCCTCCACTAGAGCAACCTCAAACTGGTTCAAAAATCTATTAGGTTCCAAGCAAAGGGCTCTCTGAATTCCATCAATTCGAGAGAGGATCCTAGCTTTCCTTCTTTAAATGGCCAAAAACATTGGTGTTCCACTGATTAGACCAAGAGATTTTCACCAAAACCGAACCAGATAATTGAGTCCATTATTGAGCAATAAACTCTTTAAATCCCTCGTGCTTTAACCACATGGCCTCAAATCTAAAGGTCTGTGAGCTGGAGATGAAGTGAAGTAGGATTGCAGGCAAATCTTAATTGGGTTATGATCAGACTTGGTTCTAGGTAAGTGCTGGACGTGGACCTCAGCAAACAATCTTCTCCACTGTAGATTACAAACAGCACTATCGATTCTTTCAAAGACCCTTTTGTTAGAGTCCATATAAATTTAGGGCCATAGAACCCCAAATCTACCATATCATTACCATCAAACCAGTTCTTAAACCCTTTTAATCTATTATGAGGGACTCCCCTTAATTTATCATCAATATGCAGCATTTCATTGAAATCACCAGCAAGTAGCCAAGGCATTTGGTGGCAGCTAGCCAAAATGAAGATACTCCCACAGTTCCCTCTTTTTTGCACAAGGATTCGCATACACAGCTATGAAAAGCCAAGAACTTTGTCCAGGCCAAGAGACACATATTGTGATAGTTTGATCAGTTGTTCCAATGACATCCACACATACTTTAGCATCATTCCATAATACCCATAGCCCTCCAAAGAAACCATTCGTGGGGCACCCTATGTTAACCGCTTGCAAAACCTAAGGGGAGGTGTCATATAGCAGTGTAGTTTGGAAGTCCAAGTGTCGTATCTACAGAGAGCGGTGTAAAGAAAATAACAGAACTGAAAAAGAACAATTGTGATTAAGAAGTAGATTTATGCAATATTTGATTTAAAGAAAAATTAATTGATTAAAACACTAAGGCATTGGGTTCCACTTTCAACATAAACATGCAATTCATATTAATTTGATTCATAAAATATGATTCCTAAAAGTAATTGTTCAAATATTTAATACTCTTTTTAAATTCCTTGAGAAATATTTTAAGCATAACTTGTACCATGTGGTGACAAACTATCAAAAAATAATATTTACTTATTCTAATAGTTCACTCCTCACTTAAAAGCATGAATGTTTTTACCGAACTATAAAAAAAAAACTTGATTGAACCTATGAATAGATTGAAAACACTCATCAATTAAATAAAATGAAAAACTACAATTTTATTTGAACAACTAAAATAAAAAATCATTTACATTAAACTTAAATTCGGATCAAACTAAATAAATTACACACTTATATTGAAAGCTTCTCTCCAGCCTCAGTTAGGGAGTTAGTTCCCCATAAAAGCTAAAACAGAAATTAAAACTATAAGGATGGAGGAATGAGAGAAAGCTCAAGACAAGTTGTGGAGGTCTCCCGGTGTGTCCTTGAAGCTGCAACAAAGATCTCTATTAATATAGAATTGGAATTGCTCCTTTTGCAATAACTCCAACTTGCATTGAATAAACAAAGTTTCACCAACTAGCGCCGCCAGCCCACCTCTTCATTTTTATTTCTTCTTATCATCAATTGATGCAACACCACTTCCATTGCTTTTGTTATTCAATTTAATTTCTTTTGGTTGAGTGCAGTACCTTTAAGGAAGTAAAGGATTATTTTATTTTAAGTTGACTGGCCACTAACAATGATTCATCCTTTGGCTGCCAACCCCGACGGTCCCTCTCTCATTTTCAATGCCATTACCACTTATTCATTCATCTATTTGTTTAATCGGCACTGAATTGGAGCTTCTTTGGAGTGGACGACACCAACAAACATGTGAATTCAATTTCTTCATTCTCGCTTCCATCCCATTTGCATTTGTTATTTGCTTGGGTGCTCCACCTAAAAATAGGACCAAAAAAACTTAAATAAAATTAACTAAAGCACTAATAATTAATATAAATTTAAGGATAATAAATGTAATATTTATGTGCTCATTACTTTACAACTAATAGTGCTTTATTTCCGCTAATCCGAAGCTCACACAGAAAAAGAATATCCATGCGGTGAGTGGTAATTAAATCCAACATAGTTGCTTTAAATTTGGCGCAAGCACCTCTAACATTCCAGCATATAAAATATTCGTAACAGCAAGAGAAATAAGATAAAGAAACCCTCAGGGCTAACCCTAAGATATAACAGTCATACCTCCAGAGTTGTTGAAGGTATTACCTGCTAACTCCTCACTTGGAGTCTGGATTTGGCCTTCAGAAATGTCCATCTTCTCTGCTAGATTAGAGACTTCAACAGCAGAATCAACATCAATAGCAGTGATAGCCCCCGTTTCTGGTACCATAGAACTATCCATAATATTAGGTGGTTGATGCCCAAAAACATAGGCTCCCTGCTTGTGATACCCATTCTAGCCATTAATCCAAGTGTTCATCAGCTGCTACTTGACAGATAAATGATTAAAAATCTTCTTCCCGATCCCCGACATTTCTCTCTCTTCTCTTCTCTCTCCTCTCCCTCACCAATATGCTCGTCAAATTTATTGAAGAAATCTGTTTCATTTACTTACTTCCTTGTGACTCTATTCATCATATGGGTTTTTTTGTGGTTTTGTTATGAATGATTTATGGGCTTTCTCAAATCTGCATGCATCTCTCAAATCCTTGCCTCCCTGTTGATTTGGGAAGTATAAGATTGAAGTAATTAAACAAATTATTTGCGTTAGGCTTTTGATTAGAGACAACGCTTTTGGAAGTTCAACTAATAAAACTGGTTATTTGTGGGAACATTCATCCCAAAACTAGTTATTTATGGAGGCTTTGTTATTTGTGAGAACAACAATGGTTTTGTTATCAAGCATTTTCGGCACTAGATTTATACCTTTTTTTCTTCTTTAAACTTCAATGTTGATGAAGGCGTGAATGAATCCTATTCAAATAAATCATCTAAACTCGCTGGTTTTCTATTTTTTGAAATGGGTGAAGGTCGCCGCCTATGGTGGTTTCTGGAAATGAAAAAAAAAAAAGTAGTGTTGAGTTGTTTTAACTTGAGTGCTTTCCAATCTCTTCTTGAGAGTAAATAATCATTTATATTTTTGTAAAGAGTGTAAGAGAGGGAGAGATACAAAATGAGGAAGAGGAAGGGTCAGGGGAGGCTGAAAGAAAGAAAAGAGAAAAAAAAAAGGGAGAGAAGGTTGTGGGCCCCTTTTAATTTATTTTTAAAAATTCTCTCATAAAAATTAATCAAGATTAGCAATGGGACAAATGTCACCCTTTAAAGGTGGTGGTGAGCATACATCTCTGGTTAATGTGGTGACCAAAAATGCACATATTCTATAAGAGAATAATTTTACATTCTGTTTATGATATACATTTTTCATTAGCCTCTCCGCACACGCACTTTCGCAGGCTTTTTTTTAAAAAAAATTTAAACTTATTTTAGAATTAAAAAAGATAATGGATAGTTGTGTTCCATAAAAAAATGATCTATTATCTAATTTTTCTTTTAATTTTAATTTTTTTAAATATGAAAACGTGTGAATTTACCATATTATCCTCATTTATTTAATAATTTCAATTCTTAATGTTTGCATTAATCAAGAATATTTTCTGGTATTTTAAATGTTTTATCATTCTCTATCTTTTACTTTATATATACAGATGATAATTTTAGCCTTTTTTTAAAAAAAAATTATCATGATGCTCTTTATTGTCATTATACACTATCATACTATTTCTATAAAAAAAAATTATCAAACATTTTACCACTTCACAACTATTTATTTCATAACACAGCAAAAATATTCTTTTTTTAAATCACAGCAATACTAAGCCTGCCTTAATTACATGTAAATTAACTTCTCTCTAGAGAACGAAGACTGGAAGTCCACTAACCTAAACAAGGTGACTCAGGTCGTCAACATTGTCGTCGTCAACATTGTCATATTGCACTGAATGGAAATTCCCGAACCTCAACAAGTTGATTGGGGTTTTATTTTAAAAAAAACCAAGTTGATTGGGGGCCCTACCAAACCAGGCCCTTCCACGAAAGCTTATTTCAGCAGAACATGTGTATCTTCCTTAACATACCACTTTTCCTTATTATATACTTCTTGGACAAAAGATAGCGTCAGCTGGCTACCCAAAAGGATTGTGGCTGGCTGGTTCCTTTCTTCTGATTTGTTCTTCGTGTATTGGATCTGCTAGCAACTTTGTGAGCAACAAAAAGATTTTGTAAGTTTTTCTTCTTCTGTTATGGCTGTTTTTTCTGTTCATGAGTTACTTCACACATTTGCATTAGATCTCTTTTGGTATACTTGTGTGAGCAAGAATCTAGCTCATTTGGTAAGAGAGTATTTCTGGGTGTATATGGAATTTGGGTCTGTGAGAGCTTAAATATTGTATATATCTCTATGTGTTAGTTTATTTGTATTTTATAGGGGTCTTGACGCTTCCGCACCGACACTCCCATAATTGTTTGATTTTTTCTTTTATCCCTCCACCAAAATTCTTTTCTAACACTTACGTATACGTGGTGAGACTTTATTTATTTGAATCTTTGATAAGATTTCTTTTGTATGTATATTTTTGAACCTTTTTATCCCTCCACCAAAAAATTTTCAACGTACTGACATAATGAATCTTTTCATCTTATTCTTCTTGTTGGAATTTAGGAGGTGTGTGTGAGTGTTTTGATGCTCTGATACACCTTGTTGGATTGTAAGGTGATTATGAGTGGTGTTGCTATGATACCATTGTTGGTAATGTGATGAAGGAGTTTAGGACATTATTAGGACCATAGTTGAAACAAAATGATTTTATTATATTTGAGGAGAATAGTACATAGCTTGGTGTACATAGAGTTAGGCTAATTGGCCTTCTTCAACTAGAAGATGTTTAGTGTTTAGTGTTTAGGCTTATTGGCCTCCTTCCTTGCTTATATAGGCTTATTGGCCCTCTTTCTCTCTTAGCTTTGTGAGCTTATTGCCTCCTCAACATAGCTTCGTTCGGGTAGCTCTTGGCTCCCTTGGTTTGGGAGTTGGCTAGTTCACTCGTCATTTAGTTTGGGAGTTTATAGGTTCACTCCACTCCACCTTCCCATATTGCATTGCATGCCTATTTATAGGCATTCTTTGCCGACATCACCAAGTCCACCGACTTGGCCTTCTTTTTCTAGTCCCTTTTGTTGTGGCTTTTACTAGAAACTTTTATATTGTACAATATTATTTTGGGTTAATCATTTTATTAGTCTCTGAATTTTGACCCGATTTGTATTTGAGTACCTCAATTTTTGAAATGGTTCCCGTGGTCCTTTAACTTTAGTTTCGTTTAGACAAATGGTCCTGCAGTCAATTTTGTTAACTTTTTCTGTTAAATACAGGGACAAAATCGTATTTTTATATTAAAACAAAAAAAATGAATTGCAAATTATATCTTTAAAATAACAATCAAATCAAATCAAATCAAAAACCAACAAAAAAAAATTTTCAAATTTGGGGGGAGTAGAAATTGGGATAGAAGGAGAGAGAGAGAGAGAGAGTTTTTTTAATTTTTTATTTATATTTTAATCAGTTTTGATACAAAAATACCATTTTGCCCTTGCATTTAACAGAAAATTTAACAAAATTGACGGCAGGACTATTTGTCCTAACGAAACTAAAGTTAAAGGACCACGAAAACCATTTTGGAAATTAAGGTACTCAAATACAAATCGAGTCTAAATTCAGGAACTAATAAAACGATTAATCCTATTATTTTTGTGGCTACTGTTTAGCCATCATGCTCCACCGCCATAGTCTAGCAACATTAGTGTTCTTGCTAGAGAGTTCTTCCATCTTCAATTATCATTGTCTATCCGACATAGCCTTGATATTGTTGTCCACAACTCTAGGACCATCCTTGTAACACAAATGGGCATTATTTTTCAACACTTCTCCTGTATGCACCTTCAGAATTGCTTGAATTTTTTCACTCATCCCCTTAAAGTTTTCTAACACAGTAGCGAAGCTTCTTTTTCGTAGGATAATTTCTTCTTTGTTCTACTACAGTCGTTTAAATCAAATCAAACTTGGTTTTCTGATTTGCTTCCGTATTGCTCTCATGAGAACAGGATATGGAGCATTCACATACTCATGGTAGGCATATTTTGCTTAAATTCCTTCATGTGTTCATTCTTTTATGCATGAGCACACGTCTAGAATCTGCAGCACTACCCAAAAGTACTTCTGCAAATAACGAATCGGATCGTCTGGCACTGCTAGAGTTGAAGAAAAGAATAACTAAAGATCCTCTCCATGTCATGAGCTCGTGGAATGATTCCACCGATTTATGCAGTTGGGTGGGCGTGACATGCAACCCTTCCACCAAGAGAGTCATGATTTTGAATCTTGAAGATCAACAGTTGGCAGGCTCCTTACCACCTTCTATTGGAAATCTTACTCATCTTACCGGAATCAACCTGAATGCCAACAACTTCACTGGGGAAATTCCTCAAGAAACAGGTCGGCTACATAGCTTGCAACATCTCAACCTATCTGCCAATTCATTTGGTGGGAAAATTCCAGCTAATATATCTCACTGTACTCAACTACGTTTCCTCAATCTTCGTTCGAATCAGCTCATTGGATCCATTCCTAGCCAACTCAGTTCATTGTTGAGTTTAACTCATCTATTGCTTAGTCTTAACAACCTAACTGGAAGCATCCCAGAATGGATAGGAAACCTTTCATCTTTGAATAGTCTTTATCTTTCTAACAACAATTTTCAAGGAAGCATACCCAATGAGCTCAGGCGTCTAACAGGCTTGACAGAACTCTCACTTGGGTTGAATAATCTGTCTGGTATGGTCCCTTCTTCAATTTATAATATGTCTTCCCTAAGCGGTTTTACTGTTTCTAACAACCAGCTGCATGGAGAGCTACCGCCAAATCTCGGCATTACTCTTCCTAATCTAGAGCAATTTTACTGTGGTGGCAACAACTTCACTGGAACAATTCCTGCATCGTTGTCAAATGCTTCAAGACTTATTGGTCTTGATTTTTCAGGAAATGGTCTATACGGGCCACTCCCTGCTGAAAATCTGGGAAGGTTGCAAAGCTTACTTTGGCTAAACCTTGAACAAAACAGACTGGGAAGTGGGAAGGCTAACGACCTCAACTTTATTAGCTTCTTGGCTAATTGTACTAGTCTGGAGATGTTGGATCTTGCAAGTAATAATTTTGGAGGAGAATTGCCAGGATCCGTATCCAATCTTTCTACCCAACTACAATATATTGTTCTGGGACACAATTTGATACATGGAAGCATCCCCAATGGCATTGGAAATCTTGTAAACTTGATCTTTCTAGGAGCAGGATTCAACAAATTGAGTGGTAGTGTCCCTGATGGAATTGCCAAACTTCACAACTTACAAGAGCTGTTTCTGAATGGTAACAAATTTTCTGGGCCAGTCCCATCATTCCTAGGTAACTTGACTTCAATGACAAAGCTCTTTATGGACGACAACGGATTTGAGGGAAGCATACCACCGAGTCTTGGGAACTGCAAAAGGCTGCAAATACTTGACCTTTCTAATAACAGTCTAACGGGCACCATACCCAAAGAGCTTGTTGGGCTTTCATTCGTTGCAATCTATTTGAAAATGTCTAACAATTCTTTGACTGGTGCTCTACCATCAGAAATGGGTGTTTTGATAAATCTCGTACAGCTAGATGTGTCAAGAAACAAGTTATCGGGTGAAATACCCAAAACAATTGGCAGTTGCATTCTATTGGAGAACCTACATTTGGAAGGTAATGAATTTGAAGGAACAATTCCTCAATCTCTGGAAAATTTAAGAGGCTTGGAAGAAATAGATTTCTCTTACAATAACTTATCTGGGCAGATTCCTGGGTTTCTCGGCAACTTTAAATTTCTTAAGCATCTCAATCTTTCACATAATGATTTTGAAGGTGAACTGCCTAAAGAAGGGATCTTTTCAAATGCCACTGAAGTCTCGATCCTCGGAAATGATAAGCTATGTGGTGGCATCCCAGAATTACTTCTACCAGCATGCTCCAGCCAAAAAGCTCATTCATCTCGAGGACTACTTACCCGAAAAGTAATCATCCCAGTAACTTGTGGACTTGCACTCATAATTACTTTGTCATGCTTCATTGCTGCTCGTTCAATGGTGAAAAAGTCAAGAGGTAGACCTGGGATTTTACAATCATATAAGGATTGGAAATTAGGTGTCTCTTATTCAGAACTCGTTCATTCAACTAACGGGTTCTCTGTGGACAATCTGATTGGTTTGGGAAGCTTTGGTTCAGTTTACAAAGGAGTAGTCCCTAGTGATGGAACAACAGTTGCCATTAAGGTATTCAACCTTCAACAACCAGGATCTTTCAAGAGCTTCCTTGATGAATGCAATGCTTTAAGAAGTATAAGGCACCGTAATCTTCTCAAAATCATAACTGCATGCTCAAGCATTGATAATCAAGGTAATGACTTCAGAAGTCTAGTTTTCAAGTACATGGCAAATGGAAGTCTAGACTCATGGCTGCATCCAAGAGATGATGTGCAATCTCAATGTAAGAGATTGAGCCTCATCCAAAGACTCACCATTGCAATTGATGTTGCTTCTGCATTAGATTATCTCCACCATCATTGTGAAACGTCCATCGCTCATTGTGATCTAAAGCCAAGCAATGTCCTTCTTGATGAAGATATGGTAGCCCATGTTGGTGACTTTGGTTTAGCAAGGTTCCTTCTTGAAGCATCAAATAATCCTTCTGAAAGTCAAAGCATATCAACTGGACTAAAGGGTTCCATAGGCTACATACCTCCAGGTGTGAGTTTCTATCATTCGCATTGTTTCTTTCTAAATTCAAAAGATCATTTCACTCTGACACCCTAATGTTTATATTGAATGGCAGAGTATGGCATGGGAGGCCAAGTTTCGATACTAGGAGATATTTATAGCTACGGAATATTGTTGCTAGAAATGTTCACAGGAAAAAGGCCTACCGATGACATGTTTAGAGATAATCTAAGCATTCAACAATTCACTGCCAAGGGGTTGCCTGACCATGCCATTGACGTAGCTGACCCTTCATTGCTCCTTGAAAGAGATGATGCAGAGGCTGATGATGACAGATATGGCGCCGATGACATACAAGAAAGGCCAATTACAAGATATCGAGATCACGGCCCAGTTCAAGCAAGAAGATTGGAGGAGTGCTTGGTTTCAGTGATGCAAATAGGACTCTCATGCTCTGCAATATCTCAAGGAGAGCGGATGCGTATGGATGTCGTTGTTAACAAAATGAAGACAATTAGAGACTCATATCTCAGTTTAAGATGAAGCTAGCAATACATTAGATAGTTCAAGCTTCTTGTCATATCTCAACATATAGCCTCATCTATATGCAAGAGATTATTAATAAGGATGTTTTTAAGTATCATGTGTGTATGTGACATCAAGTAAGTCCTGAATTCAGTATTCTATATAGCAGAATAAGGGAATAATTCTACATTCTGTTTATGCTCTTCTTATTCTCTGCTTTAGTCAACTACAACTAAATGCTCTGTTCATTTCATTTGGGAAATAAAAGACATTCTGATTCACATTACAAAGAATTGAGAAATTCAATAATTTGTTCAGGACATAGTTAACCTGCTGCATTGGCCTTAGTTCAATGCAGATCCAATAAGAGTGTCTCTGACTTGCTTCAATACCTTGACAACATGGCTAATATCCATTCTCCCTCTAGGTGATTCCACTGAACAAGCAACTCCAATTTTGAGTATTGCAACCAGGCAGTCCTGATTCAGGTCATCTTTTCCCTGCCCCACAATACATTTCTCTTCATAAGTTAATTCCTCATCTTCTCCTCTCCCTCCTTCAACAAACAATGGATCTAAAATTTCTGATATTTGTTCAGGCAATGCATTGCTAACAAAATTATGGAGTTGCATTCCGTCTTTAAACATGTCGTCAGTGGGCTTCTTTCCTGTGAACATCTCCCACAAAAGTATCCCAAAGCTGTATACATCCCCATACGTTGTAATCGTGCTTCCCATGCCATACTCTACAACATTGTAGCTTTGATTATTACATTGGGTCCTCTCGTGTGCTTAGTTCAGTTGCACAGTCAATATTTTTCAGAAAATTTACCCAGCTATGAGACCTGATGATTAATTGGTTTTGGTTTTGGTTTTCATGACAGTTCCCAGTTAATATTTTTCAAAATTTATTATAGAATGCAAGCGTGCAACAACAGTTAAATAGAACTGAAACAACAGAAACAGATAAGAGTTATAAACTACCTGGTGCAGCATACCCAACTGTTCCCTTCAATCCTACTGAGCTGCTTTGATTTAGATTGCATCTAGTTGTAGCTTCTGGAACGAACCTTGCTAATCCAAAATCACCCACATGAGCAATCAGATCATTGTCAAGTAGGATGTTGCTAGGCTTCAGATATCAATGAACAATTGGATCTTGGCAATGATGATGAAGATAATCTAGAGCAGACGCCACATCAATGGCAATGTTTAATCTTTGGAGAAGACTTAGTATCCTCAAATCACCATCTACATCCCCTGCTTCTGAAATTGGATGTAGCCAACTCTCCAGACTTCCATTGGGCATATGCTCATAGATAAGAGATTTGAAGTCATTACCTTGAAAATCAAGACTTGAGCAATCAGTCAAGATTTTAACAAGATTCCGGTGCCAAATGTTTCTCAGGGCTTCACATTCAGCTACGAAGCTTTTTAGGGCTCCTTCTTGATGTAGGTAGAGTACCTTTACTGCAACAGCAGTGTCATTTGGACCAAGAATTCCTATGTAGACAGAACCAAAGCTACCAGTACCAATTAAATTGGCAGAGGAAAATCCACCAGTAGCTTGAAGGAGAGTTTCATAAGATACCTTCAAATGAAATTCCTTAGTTGGTGAAGCATCTGTAGAAGGTTTCGCCTTCATCTTCCTTAACCGCCAGATAACTAGAAGAGGCATGACCAAAACGAGTCCCAGAAGTCCAGAAAGCAATAAGATCATTAATTTGAGTCCTTGAGATATCTTTCTTTTCTTTGGCTTACTGGCAATGCAAGCTGGGAATTCTAATTCAGGTATGCCTCCGCAAAGCTTTTGATTTCCTGCCACTGAAATTGCAGATGTATTTTTGAAAACCCCTCCAGTTGGCACCCCACCCTCAAAGTGGTTGAAAGAAAGATTTAAGTTCACAAGGGAAAAGTGCTGAAAAAAACTGGAATTTGGCCAGATAAGTAGTAGTGTGAAAGATCCAAGTCTTGAAGTCCTCTCAAGGAACTAAAAGATGGAGGAATGGTTCCTTCAATCCAAGTGAAGGTGTTCTAAGGACACACAGCTACCAAGGCTACTAGGAAGTTCTCCTGACAACTTATTCTCAGAATGATCCAAGTTTCCTAAATTTTTTGAAGGCTCCAACTTCTGAGGGCAGGGAACCAGTCAATTGATTATGAGCAAGGTTAAGGGAAATGGTTAGGGAAGACTGACTCATAAGTTGTTTGGGTATGGTTCCATTGAGATGATTCTGAGAAAGGTCTAGCTCTTGCAAGTATGAAAGAATTCCAAAACTCAAAGGAATAGTCCCCGTCAAGCGGTTCTTTTGAAGATAAAGAGCATATAGTTGAGTTATGTTGGCTAGTGATGATGGAATCTGGCCAGAAAACTCATTTTCAGATAAATCTAATCTCCTTAGCATCCAAAGGTTACCAATAATAGCAGGAATACTACCACTGAAGTTATTTTTCTCCATTGTTAATTCAGTCAAGTTAACAAAGTTATTCTCGATACCACTAGGGATGCTTCCAGATAATTGATTTCTTCCCAGTCTCAATGACACAAGTTGGTTTGAGAAGTTGGATATGGAATTAGGCAAGACACCTCCAAATTGGTTATCACTTAGATCAAGAATTTGCAGGTTCCTGCATCTGCTTAAAGAGTTAAAGAAACTCAAGTCATCAGCTTCTCCTGTGCCTAGGGAATTGGAAGCAAGAACCAGCCACCACAGACTAGTTAAGCCTCCAAAATCAACTGTAATTTTTCCAGTGAAATCGCTTCCATTGGTATCAAATTCAAGAAGGTTTGAGGCATTGGACAATGATGTTGGCAGGGGTCCAGTGAATAGATTGTAAATTCAACACTAGCAAATTAGGAAGAGTGAAGCCCAAGTCTGATGGCAAACTCCCCTCTAGTTGATTGTATGGCAAACTAAACTTTGCAAGAGAGAAAGATTGTAAATTGAGGGAGGAACCATACCAGAAAGTTGATTAAGGCCAAGTCCAAGAAATTCTAAATTCTTCAAGCGGCCCAATGAGTCTGGTATTTTTCCTTCCAAACTGTTAACTGCCAGAGACAGAGATTTTACAGAGGAAAGGTTGCCTATAGAGCTTGGAAGTAGTCCACTGAGGTTGTTATAGTGAAGCTTCTGCAATGACCCCAGCTGAAATGGGATTTTTCCAATCAACTTGTTGAAGCCTAAACGAAGCCAGATGAGGCTAGAACAAGCAGAGAGATTAGATGGGATTTCGCCGGAAACGAATTGTTGGACAAGTTGAGGTATTTGAGCCTGAAAAGATGGCCAATTTCTTGTGGGATCACATTGTGGAAGTGGTTGAGTTCAAGGTTAAGGCCTGAAAGGAAGGTGAGGTTTCCTATGTGAGGAGAGAGTGAGCCTACCAACTGATAGGAGCTCAAGTTCAGTGAGGTCACTCGTTGATGAAGGTGACCACAAGTGACACACCTGTCCAGTTGCAGCAATGGAGTGAATCGTTCCATGAGCTAAAAATGCCATGGGGGTCCTTGATTACTTGAGCTTTGATGGCGAGCAAGGCAAGCCTATCAGTCTCAGTTCCATTGGAAAAGGTGCATGCAGCTGCAAAAGTGGGAAATGGTGAATGCAGCAAGGTGATTATGAACAAATGTAGGACAAACAGATGGAAGAAAATTGGGAGATATGCCATTGCTGGTTCTGACTCTTCTGAGAAGATAATTGGATTGGGAGAAAGAAGCTATATAGGTTTAAGAGGTATGGGCATGTCTGTTTTTTGGAGGGATTCTTAAATAAAGACTCTTTGCCTTTTGGCTTAGCAATGCAAGTTGGTCCGTATTTTAGTGGCAAATTGGGGCGTTCTTTTTTCTTTTTGATCAATGGAGAAGGGAGATTGGACTTTATGAGTGTCTTATATGCAGCAGAGTTTGGTGAAGTCAAAACTCTATCTTATTGGCTCACTAGTTTACTTGCGTAGCCATCAATCATCAATCTTCTTCGGACCAAAAACAAAATTATTATTCTTGTAGGAGCCCTGTTAAGGTGAGTCGTGCACGCTGACGTTTATGGTACTCATAAAGCATCAACGACTAGAATCAATCCACGCATGCACGATCAATCTTAGCAAAATTCATATTGTATATACTATATAGCGTGCAACATTTTATAATAAATGTAGGGGGAAAGATGCCTCTATGGCGTAATGGACCAAATATATTTTGTCTTCCAAGTGTGAAACCAAAGACCAATTGACCAGAATCTGCAGTATGGTATGCTGTGTTTGAAGCTTAATAGATAGAAGGGTGCCCGTGGGTATTGATTAACTTATGCAGGTCCACACTTTCAATAAGGTGCATTAGTTTTAGTTGCAGTGGTCTAAGGTTGAGAAAGGACAATTCTTGGCTGTGTTCTAGTAATTTAAAACCTCAACCTTGTTTGTTTGGATATAAGATGAAAGTACTCAGAATTTTGGAATTGTTGGGGGCATGTGTTGATTTAGAAATCCTCTCATGCTCATATTATCGTGTGGATTCAGTGTGCACTGTAAGTGGTATTATTGTGTGGATTCAGTGTGCATTGTAAGTGGTCAATCGACCGACTAAATAGTACTGGTCAACCGGCCATTTATAATGCACGCTGAATCTAGACAAGCTCATAATTGATTTAGGCCTATATGTTTTTCTCATGAAGTCTGCTATTGGGCTATATGGGCTTTGAATACTAGGGCCAGAAGGCTGCTTTGGTCAATTGCGTTGAGTATAAACTTGTGGCCCAAGAAAGAGAAGTTGACCCTTTTGAATCTTGATACTAAAGATAAGATGCATGAAATGAAACTCACTGCACATGAAGCTTTCGCTTGTAGCCATCCATAACCATAAGAAAATACTTTCTCCATTGACTGGGGTAAGAAAGTTACCTCAACTTGAAGCGCAGAGTGCACAAGTCACAATGTCTAAAAGCCGACCCAAATTTAAATATTTACCCAACCCAAGAACCAGATCGATAAACTGCTATTTTCATTTTCTCGGGTCTTTGATACACGGTAACCCAGGTGCAAACCAAGGCCCAGTTTTTATTTTTTTATTTTTTTATTTTTTTGTAATCAATGTAAAGTGTAAATATACTAAATGAGCAATAAATGACCATCAGAACAGAAGTGCCACGTGACACCATCACCGTCCAGCCTTTACTCCAACCATCAAAATAAATTTCAGACTGATTGTAGGTTTGATCATGTAAAGACCTTTTTAACCCATTGGCCATGAGGTGATACAGGGATGAGCTTTGGAAGTTTTCTTCATTATCTGAAATATATATAATTATAAATTAATGTGTAACTTTTCTTTTTGTTTACAAATTCCCGTTTTAAATCTCATTTTGTATCTTTATTATATTTGAGAAAGAGAAAAGAAAAGAAATATAACCCTAGAACCTTTTTTTTTCTTCTAATAGTATATTCTTAAAGAGACTATTCACCCAATGAACAAAATTTAAAATAGACATTACGAACTCAAAGTTGTTTAAATATGGTCAACACAACTATTTATTATTTTTTTTTAATTTTAAAATTAATTTTAAATTTTAAATAAAAAAACCTCTCGCAGGCACGAAATCTCTTGTAAAGAGACTAATAAACCTTTAAGATAAAGTTATAAAACAAATCTATGAATAAGAATGATATAATTGAAAAACAATATTTGTGCCTGATAAGTAATACTACGTACATCACGCAAATTATTACTAGTTTTAAGCAAGCTACATACATCGTGTATATTACTACTAGTTTTAAGCAATTAAAGCAGAAAACGCAACATTTGCCAGTTTTAGTGGTTATTATTAACACTAAAACGGATTAAGGGCTGAGATTGTGAGATTGAAACAAGCAGTGATTACGGAGTATATGATGTTGAAGACCACATCTTCACATTATCTTTCTCTCCATGCTTTGCTTTGAATCATGTCCCTATGATGAACTGTAAAACCTGAAAAATGGTTGGTTGAGATTCTCACGTTGGGGTAAAAGTCAGATTCAACTCAACCCCAAATAGTGATGACGTGTCCCAAAGCCACGTGGAATCGGATCCGAAATCTTTATCCCCATAAAGGGCCCCACCACTATATATACAACAACACTAAACGTCGACCCTTCACTCAACGAAATTAGCCAAGAGAAAAAGTGATAGAGACCCATACAAGCAAACAAAAACTTCTCTCTTTACCTCCTCTCTTTCTCTCTCTCTCTGGAAATCGAAAGCAACCAACTTTGATTACAATTCGACTTGTTTCAGTGACCGAGTTATGAAGACCCTGGTGAGCCCGAGTTCGAGGGTGGTCGTGGACAAGCACTGGGACAGAGAGAAGAATGCCTTTGTTCACAGGCTTGAAGCTTGTTTTCTTAGGCCTAAGCGAAGTGTGGATTTTCGGTTCTTGAATTTGGTGTGTTTTCTGCAACAGAGCAAGCCTGTCAAGCCAGTCAAGCCAGTCATTTGTCTCTCATCAAAAACCCAGGTCACCTTCTTCATCTGTCTGCACCTTCATGATTTCATTTCTTGATTTTTGAAAAAGTTTTGCCTTTTGTTTTCTCTGTTTCTGTTTCTAGAATATCGTATATTTTTTCTCTGCTTTTATCATCACCCTTTTCTTTTTCTGTTGCGGAGAAAGTTTTGGAATCTTGCTTTGGATTGGGGCTGAAGAGGGTACTGCTAGATTCTCAACTTTTCTTCTTCTTTTTGTTCTGTTTGATTCTTGAATATATTTTTAATGGGCGCTTTTGTGAAGGATTGAAGCTTAGGCAATCATATGAGATGTCAATCTTGTTACTTTTGCACGACACTGAGTTTGAACTTTTCACCACTAGTTTTTGTTTGTTTCTTCTTTTCGTTTATTTATGTATGTTTTCAAGATCAAGAAACGTATAAGAGAACCTTTATACGCGTGTTCATCTTGTTCTGGAAGCTTTGTTTCATAGAGATAGAATCATGCAATGTAATGGGAAGATGCAGGAAAAAGATGATTTACAAAATTTGCTTTTTTTCTTTCATTCGGATTTTAATCATTATCCAAGAAGACAATGTATTAATCTGAGTACTACTTGTACTGAAATAGTCAATCTGATTTTTGAGCATTCTCTATGCAGACTGAATTGGAGGTGACAGATGATCAAATCCAAGAAACACGTAAGTCCTTTGTCTTTTTTCTTTTTTTCTTTTTTTTTTTTGATAATAAAAAAATTCTGCATTTTTGTCTCACTGAAAGTATTCCATGTTGTGCAGATCATACAAAAACTATTCATGTCAAATTCCAGTTGCAGAAAGAGTGCTCGTTTGGGCAGCAGTTCCTCATAGTAGGGGATGATCCTATGTTCGGTTTGTGGGACCCTTCAAGCGCAATACCGATGAACTGGTCAGATGGGAATGTGTGGACCGTTGAGCTGGTGAGTAAAAATCTACCAAGAAGTGAATTTTTTTTTGTTAAGTGAAGACCGGGTTTGGATTTTGATATGTTTGTGTTTAATCAGGATATACCAGTTGGGAAATCGGTCCAGTTCAAGTTCATACTCAAAGAAATCACAGGGAATATCTTGTGGCAGCCTGGCCCAGATCGAATTTTCCAGACCTGGGAAACCAAGAACACAATCACTGTTTGTGAAGATTGGGCAGATGCTGAACTTCAGAAAATAATAGAGGAAAATCAAGCTAATCAAAGTGTTGGTTCTAATGTTAACTCAGATATGTCGATTGTAGCTGAGAACCTGACTCTTCCAGAAGAACTGGCTTTGAATATCACCAAGGAACCAACCATTGCTGATAGTAGCACTGATCTAGCAGAGAAACCATTGGTGGAACCATGGAAGGAACAAATTGTTGCTGATAAAGTTTCTCCTTCACAAGAGGAACCCAAAACTACTGTTGCAGAGAATGTTACCCCAAAATGGCCAAAGTCATATATGGAACCATGCGAGGAACAAATTGCTGCAAGAACTAAAGTGGTTGACGAAGAGAGAGTTATTTTTCCAAGTGAGGAGTATGCAGCCATCTCCAATAAGGAGTTGTTGGTGGCAGACAACATTTTTGGCAATAATGGCAGAGCTGCAACAGAAAGGAACCTTTCAAGCACTCACATTGAGGGAAGCCTAATCAACTATGAAGAAGGTCATGTTCTGGTACCTGGCTTGACTGCTTCACCAGCTATTCCAACTGAAGAAGCAAAGAAAGAGAAAGTTGAGAAACAGATGTCTTTTGATGATGGCTCAGTTGGAGCCTTCGAAGCCAAGGATCTTAAGATGCCAGAGGTAACTGCTTGATGAGAGTGCAAGTTCTTTTTCTTTCTCTTTGTCTTCTACTACTTTTACCTCAGCCTGAAATAACACTCCATTCCATTTCCGTAAACCTCGAGTTGTCCAGGACTATAGGAGATTCTTTACTTTCAAATAGTTTTTGGTTCCATCTTGTATGTTTTTGGAATCGATGTTTGTATGGAGAAAAGTTCAAGAAGATGATGTATGGCAAGGTATCTATTTGATTTCATCAATCCAACTAAAAGATTAGAAACGTTTTGTTCCTTACAATCAGCTGTCAACAAGTTGAACATCTTCACACTATATTGTTGTAATAAAATTTGTATGCTACAGCAGTTTAAGCAATAGAAACCACAAGCAAGTTTTCTCCTAGTGCAAATCAAATTTGTGCTGTGTGATTAAAACTGAACTATCCGCTGTCAAAATGTGACACTGATTGCTCTATCAAGCATTTCATTTATTTGTTTTCTGCTGGTAATCCTTGAGCATTTCCATAGTCAAATATTCAATATACAGGAACCCTATTGCTAAATCATGCGGATGATGTTGTACGTATAATCATTCACCAATACTATTGCATATCGTTTGTGATTAGTGTTATGCCTAAGGTTATGTAT
Source organism: Prunus persica (assembly GCF_000346465.2). NCBI lineage: Eukaryota > Viridiplantae > Streptophyta > Magnoliopsida > Rosales > Rosaceae > Prunus > Prunus persica. The sequence goes on from NC_034014.1 coordinate 25,965,644, forward strand.
TGTTCTCAACAGCAGATTTTGATATAGCTGTTCGTCCTTGTTAATGCTATTGTTGATGTCCTCTTTTCTGTTACTTTTCATGTACTCAAACCAATAGATTCAGCTAGGCTTGAAGCAAGAGCCATACAGTGACCCACCTCAAGCAGAAACAACTGCTATCATCAAGGATAAAGTACAGAGTTTCGACGATGAACTTGAGCAAAGCCCTGCTAAAAATGCAGAACATTCCAACTCAGAGTCAGCCAACGGTAGTGTCTTGCACAATGACCCACCTCAAGAAGAAACAAATGCCATGATCAACGATAACGAAGAGAAGTCTGAGGACGATCAACTCAACCAAATGCATCACCCTGCTAAATGGGCAGACCAGTCTGACTCAGAGCCAATCAACGATAATGTCTTAGACAATGACGTACAATGGGGTCGTAAAATGCTGCAGAAATTTCTGAATAATTTCCGATTGCTTTAGTACTATCGACCTTGTAGAAAACCTGGGAAGGAATTTCTTGAATCCATTTAAGGCTGTGACTCTCCTGCTTTGTTGCTGAAGTTTTCTGGTGGCCCGCAAAGAGGACAGGGGAGAGGGTAGCAATTATTGTATATGTAGTACATATGAACTTGGTTGTTTTCAAACTAGTAGTATTGCTGCTTTCTTAGGATGTAAGAGTGCTCTCAGGTTTTGTATTTTTTTGGTCTGTCATATGCATACCAGGACATATCAATTCTGTCATGATATGTGGGAGGAGAATTTGTACCAGATACAACAAACTTTTGTAAAGTTTCTTCATGATGCTAATTGAATAAGGATTTGATTGCTTCTTTCTAACGTTGTCATGAAATTAGGGTAAGACATAATTATAAGGTGGGAGTTGCAGAACGAACCACCGGGAAGAATGAAAATGCTCAATTCCAAATTCCAAGCCAAGTACTGAGAGCCTTGGTGTTCATTATCAAACATTGCCCACAACGTACGGCATTTGGGTGCTTTTTTTGCCTCATTTCGAGGTCGGTATCTTGTTAAAATATAAGCACTCGACTGTTGAGATTTATAATTTCAACCATTACAGCTAGATTTGTATATGCCTTTTTTTTTTTTCAATCTGAGATTCTGAAGCCAGATCTTTATAGTTTATCTTTTGGGTCGAATGAAGCAAATTTCACTACTTTCCTACTCCATATTTTATTTTCTTCCTTGCATTCCAGTCTACCTGTATCTGATACCATATGAAGAAATGAGGAAAAAAATACATTTTCGAAAAACACAATTTATTTACTTTGGCTCAACAAATTTATTTAAGAGAAACGCTAACTACCTTTCCCACTTACTATTTTTCTTTGTCTTTGTTCATTAACGGATCATATTAATTCTTTATTTTTCTTTGTCTTTGTTCATTAACGTATCATATTAATTCTTTGTCTTTGTCCACCAACTTTGTTATTGGACCAGATTTACAATCAAATAATTGCGTGATGGAAATAAATTAAGCAACTTCCTCCAATATTACATCAGGCTTTCTGACCAAACCCGTAAATCCTGTGTGTTTTCAACTTCACAATATCCTGGGTGTGTTATTTGAAGCAAGGATGGACAGATTATGATATTTGAATCTGAACTAACTTTGTTTCCGGAACAAGACGGTCTCAAATTTCACTTTCCATGCAGAAACCCTTGTATTCATTCTAATTTACGCTAAAGTTCAAAGGGTTAAAAAGCATATAACTATATATTCATGTGAAAGCCAAGATGACCTGATGAATCAGAGATATAAACATCTCCAACCTCAGTTTTCCATTATGTACGCGAGAAAAGATGGGGCAAGATGACAAAAAAATAGCCCACCTTTCCACCGACAAAATTACACATATTCACCTTGGTAATATCCATTGCCGTAAATGCCGACCCATCTCCTTTTCCTTTTTCGTTCCTTTGGTTTCCCAAAACTACTGACTAGTTACAAAATCTGGATGCTGGGGAGAGATGGAGCCACTAGACCTCGCCGAGACCATCGTTTCATTTCTCAATGGAGGGGGAAGAATGCACTAGTGGAAGCCTTGATTAATACAACTTTAGTGTCAAGGTTTGTCTGAAGGTACATTCTTCTGCGGCCGTGAAGATGATAAACTTTGTGAGCCATGCAATATTTCTTCCTTTAATCGTTTATTTGGAAGAGACTGTAGCAATCTGCAGATAGATGGTAACTAAAATAAGAACGTGGAAAACTGACATATTCACGATTTAGAAACATTGAACTCATAAAGCCTTTTATTATTCAAGACAGGTGCCATATGAATTAAAATCATGATTTTGTACTATTCACCAATCATACAGATACATAAGAAGACATCTAAAAACAAACAAAAAAGAAGAAAGGAGCCGAAGTTTTACATAAAACATGAGTTGGCCAGATTTTTTCGATCCAACCAAGAACCCTTCAAAATTCCACATGGTTTTTTGGATAAGGCTCGATTCAAAAAGGGTAAAAAGAAAGTACCATGTTACCTTGGAGAACTTGCACGCTTTTGAACTTGCTGACTCACCGTAATATAAGTACTTCCAGGTTCAACTTCAGCAGCCTGTATATTGGTATTGAACACATGGGTTTTAATCAGGATATTCAACACAAAGGTTATTATGTTCACGAATTAGATGGAGCTATACTATTCCAGAAAAAGAAAGGAGCGATTCATGGTTCAGAAGCTTCACTCTCACAGGAAGAAAAAAGAGAGTTTCACCGCATTGCTCAAGTTAGATCCAGAATATATATCGGGAAGAAAAGGGAATCTGTGAGAAGTTTAAAAGTCAACTAGAAGCAATACAGTGGGAAAAAAAAAAGGTAGGGAGGTAAAGATAAACCCTAATTAGTATGCTTATCCAATTGGAAGGTACTGAATAATTATTATTCTTACAGGTTAAGAAAAGAACATAGCTAAATCAAGTACATAGGAATACTTGGATAATGGGTAGAAATGAGGGACTGACAACCAAGCCCGTACCTTTCAAAACAGGAATTAATGGAGCCTCTAAGGCAGCAGTAGCACACATGAAGCCAGCTCACTCCGCTTTCAGTGTTTTAGCCATCACATCTTCGTGAGATGCAAATTTCAAAAATAGGAGTGGTTTTCCTTGTAAAAAACCACTGCCCCTCATCTGGAAATGTCTTGCCCACATACCCTTTATCCAAGCATCACCTATGTTTTTGAACATAGAAAATCAAATCAACTACTGAAAGCATGATCAAAAATCCCCACCTCAGAAGTGCTTTCTTTAGGCATTCCATCTTCCATTAGCAGCTCAGTCAATTCAGGACCGACGATGTCCAATACAAATCCATTTTCATTCCCGACCGAGACTTTATCAATATCTCTGTCCACAGCTCCAGAACGAGGTGCGAGATACGCTACATATTTATCTGCAATTCCGTTCAGCACATAATTTTTCTTTATATTTGTTTGGCTATCATATTTCAAACCACTAACAAATACAAATGAAAGCATCTCAGAAAATTGCAGGGAAACATATAATTTTGGTCAAAGAATAATGTTACCAGCCAAGCTGTGAAGAGCATTCTCAGCAGCCTGTTGTTGAGCGTCCTTCCTCGTCCTACCCATTCCAAAACCAATCTTCTCTCCAGTGAAGAGAACCTTTAGAAACAAAGGTTAACAATGAGCATGTTAGAGTCTAGTATTGATACAAGATAGTTCCTCGAAATAGAGAAGACAAATGAAAAATGTATAAACAAAAAAATTAAGATATGGAGTTTCAAATAATTTCCATGTTTGCTCTATTCATTCCACCAAACCAAGAAAATGAACTTTTTTTTTTTTCGCTGCCAGCCTATTATTGATTTGTTCTGCTAAAGAAAGAGATAATTGAAAATTAGGGTCAGCCTATATTCAGACGCACCACCCTTTAAGACAATTTTAAGTTCAAAGCATCTGTTGGTGATAATTTAATCATTTTACCAAAATCTTCGTAAAAGCTAAGCATACATCCTTCAAAAGACAGTACAACAGCTGTGAAGTTAACAAGTAGAAAAAATTGCCAAAATACAAATGAATATACATGGTGTATAGAAGGGAAGTTCACTGACCTCAACAGAGAACTGCAAATCATTACTGGTGCTTACAACAGACCTGAACTCAACCTGGGCAACAGGCCACAACATCATAAACTCCATTAGGAAAAATTAGAGAGAGAGAGAGAGAGAGAGAGAGAGAGAGAGAGAGAGAGGGTATAAAACTCAAGCTAATTCTACCTTTGAGCTGCATCTTCGTCCAATTTCCTGCAGCACTCCAATAGATAAAGGGGACGGCAGGAGGTTCACTTTTGCAGATTCTAAATGAGATTCTCTATTAAAAGAAGATGCCTGATTCTGGGATGCACCAGCCTCTGCACAAAAAAACCAAAGGTAGAGTCATCAAAAGAAGATGCCCGATTCTTGTGTGTACAAGCTCTTGTACCATGTGATAAATTAACTTACCTGATAGCTGACTTGGAGGAGGAAGATTTTGTTTTTGTAAATCTTGTCCAGAGCATACCTGCAAATAGAGAGATTTTGACCACCGAGACATTTTCAGAGTGCTTATTAACACCTTAATTAAGATTGTCAAAACCAGCGAGTGATTCTAAAATGAATTTCAAAGAATTCTGAACATACCTCTTCCCTTTTCACATCAGATTTGTGTGAGAGCAAACCACTGGGAGTAGAACTTGGTGTAGCAGGACTAAAAGGATTCTGGTGAACTAGCTTTTCAGATTTTATGATGTCAGGCGGTTGAACAAACCCAGAAGGTCGATTACTCGGACCACTGGGAGTAGAACTTGGTGTAGCAGGATTAAAAGGATTCTGGTGAACTAGCTTTTCAGATTTTATGATGTCAGGCGGTTGAACAAACCCAGAAGGTCGATTACTCGGAGGTCCTCTATTGTTATCGTCATCCACCAACCATCCCCCTTGTGCATGTATTGAGGATGCTGGCATTTGTGCAGGTACCCTAGATAGATGCGGGAGTTCAGCAGAGGTTTGATTTCTCATATCTAGACCAGGATTTGTACCAAGGAGTCCTCTCTTCATTTCATAGTCACGATCAGAAAAGCTGTCTCGTCTAACAGGAGGTCCAAGCAAACCAGGTTCTGAGGCATAATTGGAGATAACTTAGTATAAAAGCTAGGCAGTATAACACCACGAAATACTTTCAAAACCAATATCTTGGGATGAAGCTCATACTCTGAGAAGGCATGACTGGCCTTGAAGATGCTGCACCAACGACATTGGGAAGAATTGCAACAGGTGCCGGAGAGTTGTCAGATCTTGCCTCAGCGTGATTTTTCAGAGAATGAGCCACTGAGTCTGTACCAAACTTGTCATCCTGAAAAATATAATTGTTCAAAATATGAACGATAAATTATCATCATGACACATGCACACAACATGCCAATTCTCTAATTTAAAGACACAAAATGTTTCCCCTGCACTCATTTTCTGACATCAGATGAAAGATAACAGAAGCCATACAGAGGAAAAGCTTACAGATTGGTTTATTCTCCTTGCAACTTCACCGCCATTCATTCCTTCACTAACAGGAGCATTAACATTTCCATTGGTTGCCAAACCAGCATCCTGTAATTCAAAACATCGGGACGACACCATAAAAGAATAGACATGGAAACAAAGTTTCATTCAATTAATATAAAAATCGAATATTTTTAATTCACATACCTCAGACATCAAGTAATTGCTCACATCAGGTGCAGGAGGTAAATTTACCACCTCATCTTCATAAAAAACTTCAGAGATTCTTCGCAGTAAAATCTCATCAAACTCTCTGGAAACAATGGCATTGCAAAGGAGAAAATCAATTACAAAGACAATTCCCACTGAACTTATTATTAAATTAACCACATAGCATTAACCTATCTTACTTGAAAAAACAACCTCTGACATTGCATGCAACATTTCTTGCAACACAGAGGACGGGAACGGGACTTGCTGTCTGTAAAATAAAAGGTAAGGAAAAGAAAAGGAACTTGTCAAACTAAGAATCTTATGAAAACAAAAACAAGCTTTCGTTAAGACAAATCTTAGGAAGACAGATTTAGCACCTCTGCTTGAGGAGCATAATAAGGAGTGAATGCTGGAACTACATGAACTCGAGGTTGATCCTTATCTTCCCAAACCTTTGAACGGTCATCAATTACCATTGCCATCTTTGGATGGCACACTCCATGTTGAAAGACATTGAGTAAAGATTTCCTGGAGCCTGATAAGTCCAGAACCATGAGGGTTAGAACCGATGTGCTAAAGCAACTATTTAAGCAACAGCTTCTACTGGTTATACCATCACCGGAAACTTCAATTTCTTACTGTTAGTTACCATCATGTTTGGATGCTTACCTGTTTTGACACAAACAACACGGTCCAGAAGTTGCTTTGAACCTATTAGGTGTGACTCTGGATCAAGAAGCCTCCACATTTCTAAGGCATAATCCCTTTCAGCCATGGTACAGACATAAACTTCAAACCGCTTGCGTCCTTTTGCAGTTAAATAACTTCTCAAATCTTCCCACGCAGGTCGTAACCTCACAAGCACGCTGGTATCACGAATCTGCATTAAAACGTGATATTATATCGTACCCTTCTGCACACTGGAATCAATGGAATCAAATATATCTCATAAAATGCAGCTACTTATCCATCATTCTATATTGTTGTAAGAAGATAATTAGTCCAATACTGTACAAGTTCCTGACTAATCCAAATGACAATGAATTTTGCAAAGAAGGCAGAATAAAGAACACTCAGTAAAAATTAATGCATGCCTCAAATGATTGACAATCGGCCAAACAAATGTTGTTAAATACACTGCAGATGTTCAGAAAACCTAAGCTGCCCACCCAAATGCAAAAACGCAATACTTAGTTGTGCAAACAACATTATGCAACAGCAACATGCACCCGAACTGTCTCTGCTTAAGGACAAACTACGTTCTTTTCATATCTTTTTGATTGGGTTGGTCTTCACAAGTACTAGTTATGAAAGCTAATGGACGAATTGTTACAGAAAATGTAATCAAGCTATTGAATCCATCTTAACCCCATTGCAACATTTTTGTCTTCAGTAGTGAGCATTTTGTATAATGAAATGCATTCCGTCATTCTAAACTTCTCCACTTACCAATCCAAAAAGGAAACCAACCGAAACATAAATAAACTAACAAGAATGAATAGAAGATCTTCCAAACCTCGGGATTGATGCGAGTGAGCACAATGTTCTTATCTGGCAATCTAATGATAGGCCGAACAATTTTCTCGTGGTTATCAGACAGCGGAGGAACATCCTCCTGTTGAACCTTGTACACCTTTCCATTATCCACCACACAATCATTATCTATGTACTGCTTCAACAGCCACCGATCGTCCATGTACCGCTTCATTTCAGCAGACATTCCAGCTATTCTCACCATGTCACTCTCGCGTGCAATCCAGCTTCGTAAGGCCTCAATTCTATCATCAAAAGACTTCATGGTGTTGGCAACAATCAGCGTCTCGTCGAGATCAAACACAATTGAGAGACACCTTAGATTCAGCATTCGTAGTGAAGCACTGTACAGACCTACAGGAACCGCATAGCACCAAAAGCATGGAAACTTCTTCTGCTTACTCGGCATTGCCACCAAGTGAATCTCTTCACCACCAACCACTACAACCGCAGTCTGCATAAAAAAATCAAATCACCGCATTATTACACTCCTCTTGATTAGCGAGAAAATAAAAAAGAAAACCTAGATCATATTCTTCCTCAATTAAGATATTAACTGAGCTAGCTTTACTATCCCAGTTAACTACGCGTTTAGAAAATCAATGAATACCACGAAACTTCGGATTGTTTTTCTATGCTGGCGGTACATTTTCTTGGGAACCAAACGGAAAACTCAAACTATAAAAATTTAAATAAACAAAAGGCTAAAAATGGGAAAGCGGAGCAATTGAGTGGGACCTTGAACTCGTAGAAGCAGCAGGCGTGAAGATTGATCAAATGGGGCTGTTCAACAGGGGAGGTCGATTCGAGCTTGCATCGAACCGAAAATGACGAAATCGTTTGGAGAATTGAGAGAGGAGGACATCGTTCACTTTGTTGCGATATGCGGTTGATTCGAATCTCATTGTTTGGGAACTGGAACTTCTGGTCCTTCACCGGAATAGCATCCAGTTCTCCCAAACACAGGTCGCCGTGGAAGACCACGGACTTAAACCCTAAACGGCTCATTTAGATCAATTTGAGAGCGAAAGCGGGAAAAGTTTGGGGCCAATTCGTAAATGTTGACGAAATCAGGTGGTTTTTTGTGAAAAATTGTGGAGTATTTCTCCAGTTTTGCTCTCTATTTTCTGCTCCTCCTCTTCTCACTCTCAGACCTCTTCGCTCTCTCTCTCTCTCTCTCTCTCTCTCCTCTCCCTCTCTCTGCCTACGGTTTCAAACAATGAGACTCCATATGTATTTATATGCGCAAGGGGTCAGTTATTTTTCGGAAATTACCAAAATATCCATTTGGTACGGAACCTATTGCCGTTGCTCAGCAATTGCGTGTCTTGCCCTTGGCGGGTAACAATTTGTCCTCGTGTCATATGAGGAAGGCCATTGATTCTGGTTCCCCGCCTATTGACCGTTGGATCATGGGTAGGATATTGAACTTGTGTGAATCTTTCGGCTCAAGACGCACAAATTTTAATTAAATTTTACGGGACAGATAATTAAATTTTATCACGAGTCAAGCAACGAATTAACGGAAATAAGAGAAGAACTTGATAGAATTAAAAACATTTTGGATTTGAAATTCAGTATATAATTTATATGTAAAAAAAACACTTAATTTTATATTTCAAACACAAAAGAAATCAACAAAGAGTCCAACCTAAAACAGATAAATATATTAGTTTAAATATTTTGGTCAATAATTGGCTGGAAAAGATTATGTTTTGGTCAACAAAAATCATCCTTAGTAATTTGGACTATCAGATATAAAAAATTCATTGGGTATCCTAAAAATAAATAAATATATATATATATAATAAGTGGGTCGTAAAATGGGCCCCTTGGACTAAATTGGGCCTTACAAGACCCAATAACATCCCACATGAAAATTCCATTATTTTGGATCCGGCGCACCGCTTGTCAATCAAAATCAGCGTGATTACGAATAGATCTCCAATGCGACCGATCTCACCGGAACATTACTTGCGTAAAAACAAACAGTCACGCATTTGACGAACATTCTAGGTGATTGGTCGACTGGAAAGCAAAATGTGGCGCCAAGCTCAGATCAGCAGAGCTCTCACACGCAACAAATCCAGCACATGTGTCACTCTTCTATGGCACTTCAGAACATCGTATCCTAGTGAACCAATGGAAACTCAGCACGTGCCCGCATCTACTGCGCTTGGCAGCAGCGTAACGCTATTCCCCGCGCTTTTAAAGATACGAAACGAGGACCTGGAGAGATTCACTGGGACGTGGTGCGCGGAGGACCACGGTCGGAGAGAGAGAGAGATTATTAAAAAAAAACATGTCATCGTTCGGATCCGGGTCGACCCGCCCGTTCGACGACGACGGGTATACGGGCTACGATCCTCGGCTCGCGTCCAAGCAATTCGACTCGTTCTCGAACTTCGACGCCGACTCCGTCAACGACTCGTCGCCGATCTTCTCCAACCAGCCGTACCTTGCCGGAGACAACGCGTTCAGCTCTCATCCGGTGCCGCGAACTCAATCGCTGCCGTCGATGTTCTCCAAAGGCGGACCGTCGTTGCCGTCTCCGGCTGAGATGGAGCCGGACGAGGGCTTCCCACTGAAAGAGTGGTGGAGGTGAGCGAGTAGACTCAGTTTCTATTGAATTTTGATTGATATAGTGATGTAAGAGCTGAAACTGATCAAAGGTGTTCCTGAATGCGCAGACGAAACGTGCTTGAGTTGGAGGAGAAGGAGAAGAAGGAGAAAGAGAAGTTGCAGAGGATAATCGAAGAAGCAGAGGCTTACAAGGTGGAGTTCTACAGGAAGCGTCAGCTCAGCGTTGAGAAGAAGAAAGCGTCGAACAGAGAAAGCGAGAAGGTGTTTGTGGAAAATCAAGAGAAATTTCAAGCAGAAGCTGAGAAAAATTACTGGAAAGCAATCGCAGAGCTTATACCTCGCGAGGTGGCAGCGATAGAGAAGAGGGGGAAGAAGAGAGACAAAGACAAAGAGAAGAAGGCTTCCGTGGTTGTGGTTCAAGGGTCAAAGCCTGGAAAGCCAACCGACCTCACGAGAATGCGTCAGATTCTTGTGAAGCTTAATTACAATCCCCCTCAGCATATGAAGCCCAAACCAGAACCAACAGCTCAACCCAAACAAGATGCTCAAGCAATTGTGATTAATGAAGCTGCTGTAGCTGCTGTTTAGAAAGAGTTAATTGTGATTAGAGATTGTTGATTTTGTATGATGATCCTAGAGTTGATCATAATTTAGAACTTCAATAATAATTTTTGTTTTAATGAAATGTATGGTATGATCATTTCTTTCAAATTACTATGCATTTTATTTTCACTTAATAAATCAACAACCACTTTGCGTACTACAACCTTTGTTTGATGCCAAGAAGCTGCAAATTTTGCAGGCTTCGAGCAAATAATTATGAAACCCTGGAAATGATCATCTAGGAAGCATTTGTGTTTCGGTGTCGTCGTAGATCAATGAGCGGGTGGAAGTTATGTCGGGATTCGCCGATGATTGCTTGCGTTTCCCTGAATGAGACGATGATGTACCCGACGAACTGGGACCGCCGAACTTCCGGGATGCCTGCTCCCTTGGCTTTGGGGGCTCTAGTAGGGCATTCTCATTTATGTGGACCTCTTTGGAAAGCATTTCCACCACTTGCTTCATTGTTGGTCTTTGTTGCGCGGCTCCTTGAGTACAGAACAGGGCAACCTTAATGAACCGCATGACCTCAGCCTCTGAATATGCAGTCAATTCTGGATCAACAATTTCCAGCAGCCTTTTTTCTTCTCTTAGTTTCCATGTCTGCAGAAGCATATAAATAATTATGAGACTCAAAATATAACACTTGTAAAAAATTGCATCAACAATTATGTGGTTCTAGTAAGAAAACTGAACCAAACATATTTTGTCAATCTAGAAAAGACCCCTCCTCACCCAAGAACCTTTACTTTTTTGGCTGATAATTTACTAGAAAAGCATACCCATTCGACCAGAACCTGCAGTTGCTCCCCAAAGGCTGCCTTGCTACTACTTCTGCCACTGATTATCTCAAGCAAGACCACCCCGAAACTGTACACATCTGCTTTCTTTGTAAGCTGTCCCAAAAGTGCATATTCTGGGGCCAGATATCCCCTGCAGACACAGAACATTATTGTTAGTGCATAGAGGAGCAAATAGATAGAGAAAATGGAAGAAAGAACATCCATAATATATCAGTTGCTAATGGCTATTGGAATATCCTCTTCTCTACACTACAAGATTATTGACTGAATTTCAGGCAGCTTAAGAGCAACCACTTTATAAACCTCGATACCAAATTGAATGTGAAGTTATTACTTAATATTGATGATTTGATTTATTGAGATAACCCCCCAAGACACCACATTTAGAAACAAACTTCTGAACAACTACATAGCCTAGGCTGTATTTTAATGAAATGTTTAAGGGAATCCAAGCTTACTCTGTTCCCGCCACTCTAGTACTAAGATGAGTGACGTTATCTGGAAAAAGTTTTGCCAGCCCAAAATCTCCAATTTTAGGATGGAAATTTGCATCAAGAAGTATATTGCTAGCCTTGATATCTCTATGGACAATATGTTGCTCAGCTTCCTCATGAAGAAATGCAAGACCAGTAGCTGTACCAAGGCAAATCGCAGCTCTCTTTGGCCAATCTAGAAAAACATATTTACTTCTTGAACCTGTCAGAATAGTTGTTGCATTTTAGCATACACTGAAAATTTGACAGATTAGAGGGTGCAACATTACCTTAAGAGAAATATTACATCTTTGAACAAATCCAAAAACTTAATCAAACATTTAAAAGAGATAAAAACTTCCAAGAGGATAAGATAAAAGGGAAGAAAAGCAGGGTCATATGTCATTTCAATCAAAAGTTTTGGATAATGAAATCTTAGACAACAAAAAACTTCAATATTGTAATAATTACCAAGCAAAGAACTTGCAAGACTGTTGTTCTCCAGATATTCATATACCAATATTCGATGATTGTCCTCCACGCAGCAACCAATGAGCTCAACAAGGTTTGGATGTCGCATACTTGATATCACGTTAATCTCTGTCAAAAATTCATTTGCTCCTTGTTTAGATTCTGCAGAAAGACACTTGATCGCAACTTGGGTACCGTCTCTTAGAACTCCCTGCAATCATAAATGATATAGCAGTGTAAGAAAGAAACAGGAAAGCGGTGCTTGTATAGTAGTCAATCTTGGACCTTTAGAAAGCTTTCACTTGGAGTCTTTTAATGCTGGCCTTACAAAGAGACTTAACGGTCCAAGATTTGCTACTTATGCTAGCTCCATATTAGCCTACTACACAAATAAAAAGCTTCATTGATCTCACCCTATAGACAACTCCATAACCTCCTCCTCCTATCCTGCTTGATGGATGAAAATTCCTAGTAGCTGATCTCAATGAATTATAAGAAAAGAGCCTTACATTGCTGGTGGTAATCCCTAATTACCATACAGACATAAAAACCCTTGTGAGATCAATTTATCCAGTTCAGAAACATTAATGACCATAAGAAAATATCTAATGGCATGCATGTATCGGAAAACATAACCTAGCCTAACACAATAATCCCTAAAGAAATTTTTGTTCTTTCATATAAGGTTCATATTATTTCTAAAATCATTACTCGAATAGATGGTCAAAGAGGTGGAGGCAAAAACATAAAAAGGGGTCTTGCAGAAAATTAAACGCAAAGATACACGAATCTAAGATAACTTTTCCATTGTAGCTTGCCAATTCCCTACTGACTTTCACAAGGAAAGAAAAACGAACTTGGACAGAACCATCTGGTCAACAACACGAAAAGTTACACAAGAACGATAGGAATGTTGCATCCACGGAAGCTTGTGTTGCTGCTAGATGAGAGAATTCTCACTTCTCACATGCAACAAAAACAGATGTTTCAAGCTCAGAACTTTGGCAGCGTTGCGCCCATTGCCCACAGAATTTTAACGGTTTATCTGATCTACTGAAATGGTATAAAGGTGCAAACTAGAGATTTAAGATGACCCATTTGCATCCACTTAAAAAAAACTGAATTTGATAAACTGAATTTGATATTGAAATTTAATAAAGAACCAGAACACTACAAATGATAATCCATGCTACAAAGGGAAGACACAAAAAATTGTACGTTTTACGCTTTACTATTTTACAATGTAAGAGTTCAGCTAGTAATTAATTATTAAGAAAACCAAGTCATAGTGATTTGCTTACCTTGTGCCTGGACGGACGACCCGGAAGCATTCCCTTCTTTACTCCTATTGAACACACCGCCGAAGCAACCACAAACCATTGCAACTCGCAATTCAGCTTTCCTCAACCCCTATCAACATGTCTTCTTAAACCTTAAACCGTACTCACAGGCACCAAAGCAAGCTCGAAAACCCAGTAATCCACTAAACAGAAAGGAGCAAAAACAGAACTAAAGTCAAAAAAATATTCAGATCTATAAAACAAAATTTAAAAAAACCAGGAACAAATTCACATAAAAAAGTGAGACTACAGTGGAATCTAGAACCCTGACCTCAAATTGGATTGTTTCTTCAACAGAGAAAATGCCAGAACAGTCCTGTATGCTTTTCTGGGCCTGTTGGGTTATAAACAAAAACCTAAACCCAAATATCTTAGACACAGAGAACGCGCATGGAAGGTGGAAAAGTAGATGGTTAAGCTTAAAATCCATGTTCCGTATGAACAAATGTTTCAGAAATAAGAATTCGGTTAGTGAATTTTAGTGAGAATATGTTAATTGGAAGAGGTCAAAAGTGTGCTATTAACAGAAGTAAGTGGAAAGGCAAGGACGCTTTTTTGATGCTGACATTGGTTTTCCTCTTTTCTTTCCATTATTTTATTACCCAATATACAAGAAAACGAAAGATTATAGCTTAGCAGAGTAAAAATCAAGTGGGTTTGTGGCTCTGCTTAGATGCCTTCGGGAGAGACTTATGCGAGTGCTCACATTGCTAAAAGTCAAAGTTGATTCATCTGCTCATTTATCCTCCATTCTTTATGTCTTTTCTGGCTCTGGTAGGTAAGGAGTCACAGACCCATCTGAGGTTTCAAACTTACCGAAACCAAGATTTTCATAAAAGAAAAGTAATTCTTATATTTATATTATATGGCTAATCATTATTTTATTATTCTTTGCTGGGCTATGAATATTATATAATAGCAACACAACAACCCATCTATTTTTATTTTAAAAATTAAATAGTTAATGGCAAACATAAGCTTAGTCAAGTTAATTAGAACGGATATGTTCCTCACTCTCTTTGCACCTAACTTCCCACTCGCATAAATAAAAAAGATTAATTACCTAATCATTGCTTGTTGGAAAATGAATTAATCTCCACATCTTAAAATGGAGATTAAGTTATTAATTCCATTATGAGTTTTATATAAATAATGATTGACAGCCGTCTACAAGTGTGAGCAAATTCTCAAAAGCATCAAAGTGATATTATTTATTCATAGATTTCAAAGAGAGATGTAACAATGTCATTCTTTCTAGGACCAGTGGTCTCTAAACTCTGCAGCAAAAAGAGAGAGTTGGAAGTTTGAATTTTGAAGCCAGGAAACTGGCTACTAGATTTGAAGGCAAATCATTCTCTTACTTCGAAATTGTTTTCTTCATCCTACTTTTCCGATTCTTTACTTTATTAGAAAGTCGGTCCAAAGAGGAAGAATTACTAGAACATGAGAGAGAACAGTGACCGTTTACCAGTCGGTGAATAACAAGAAAATTAGGTTGACATTTGACAGGGACATCCATTTGTGTGGAACATAGTTAAACACCTGTTTAGATTGTCAAAGGTTTGTATTTTTGTTTGTATCTCCAGAATCCAAATTGATTTGCTATGTCTAGCATTCAATTGCTGAACCTCAAATAATATTATCTTCATTTTAAACACCTTGAACTTTTAATTTGTTATCTATTGTTGAGATGCATAAGCAACTCCACATAGCACGTCCTGTGTAATATGATAAAAATACGAAGAATGAAACCCAAAATTGGGTAATCTTTGATATTTTGAAGTTTCATTTACCCAAAGACTATGTAGAGATGCTATCAGACTGAATTCCATAGTACGAGCAGCAAATTGTAAATGCTGAAGGAGGTCTTCAACTTTCATTCATAAAAAATCCAATACAAAATCATTGCTAATGAGAACCTAACTGATGACAGAGAATGTGGTTCATCAAAGGCGCCTGATATTTTGTTCGACTAGCATAGCAAGGATGTTCAGAATAAACATGCACTCACAAACTCTCTAACATTTACAGTATTATAGTGCGCCTTCTACCATCAGCTCCTTTCGGGGATGAGTTGTGGCTTAAATATAGTGCTAGGTAGGCCCCCATGTAAAATAATAATGATGGGAGAATAACAAGGATGGATGCGAAACCAATAATCCGGGGTCGATGGTACTATGAGTGGTCACCTACCTTGGTGGCTTGCAGGGGAGGAGTTTCCTCCCTCACTTCCAAGATCAACATCTTCAATTTCACACCCCTCTAAACTAACAGGAATATTGCTGACACTTGGTTCGGAGCTGGCATTGCTGCATGTAGCAAGAGGAGAGTCCGTAGCACTAGTAGTTTTGCTTTTTGCTGGTCTCGTTCTGACGCTGTACACAGAGGAAGCCGGAACATTCGTCAAAACTGGCCGTAGATTACCTGTCATGCTTCGCCTTATATCCTGCATAAGCAAATTTCATAATTAAATTAAAAATTGCTTCGGAAGAACAAAGTTGTTTGGTTAAGGACACCAAGCATAGGCTGGATAATACTGAATGGATTGCAAGATCTGAACGCCAAACATTATGCATGTTATCCCATATATCATTATGGTCACTGAACAAGGTCTTAGCTACGCATTAAGTGAACAATGTGCACTTGAAGAAGGAAAGCGATGCATACCATGTGCCTCATAGCCATATCAAAGGACTTCTTTGAAAGGTTTCTTCCAAAGCCAGAGCTTTCAGAGGACAGAGACTTCCCAGCAGAATTGTTCTGAGTAGTGTGGTGATCATATTGCTTAGGTGGTGCCAGTTTCCTCGAGTTTACTACTCTCTCAACCATTTGTGTTCCAATAAGTACAGGGTTTACATCATCACTGTCATTGGAAGATGGTCTGCTTATGACTCGATGGGAGTTCCCATTAGCAGTGGCACTACCATATGAAGCCCGACCACTAGAAGGTGATGGCTGTCTTGGTTTTCCATTAGAATTACCAGCAATAACCGAAGATGACCTAAAACTTGGTGCTCCAGGCCGATCCCTAGAGGCTGAAGCCGGCCTTTGTGGCAGTGATGTTCTTAAATTTGGTGGAGCATCAAGTGAGAAACCAGGCATCTCAGATGATTTCACAGGCCTAGGTTTTACTGTTGGGGAACTTCCACGTGATGGCACGGGATTTTTTGAACTTGTGGGACGTGGCTTTGTTGCTGAAGAAGATCGACCAGGAGGAGCAGATAGGGTAGGTGCAATTGATGAACTTGGTCGATGGGTTGGTGTTGCTGATCTTGATGTTGACTTGGAAGCTGGTACAGAAGGTCTGGCAGTTGGTGTAGAAGAACGAGCAATGGACCTAGAAGGAGTTGAAGACCTCACTGTAGAAGCCATAGGCTTAACGGATGACAAGGTGGCTCGTGAATTTGGGGTGGAGGATCTTGAGGGCTTGGTTGATGAAGGTAATGAGGACCGTCCAGTTGGTGTTGCAGATCTACGAGGAGCAGCTGCTGGCCCTCCAGCTGATGAGGGCCTTCTGTTACCAATACTGGAAGAATTCAGACCAGATGTCAATGTTGGATGCTTAGATGCTATATTGCCCCTTGAAGTACGTTCTGGTTTGATGTTTGCTAGCTGCAGCCCAAGTTATTGACAACATGACAACATAAATTTGCAACTCATGACTTGATAAGTAGAACCAAAAATCCCAAAACAATTAATAGAACACCTGCAGTTCTAACTAGGCAGGCATAAAAGCTAGGGAAGATTCAAGTCATTGAAATGTTATGATTTTATGGATAGAAGATCATCATTTTAAGATCAATGAGTCGAATGTAGGAATGCTGCACATACATATTACAAAATTAAACCAGGCCTATAAATATTAAGAACTCAGGTTGGCTCGAGTCGAGAGTTCTCACCCTAGATTTCGGACCGGATACACGGTCATTAGGAACCTCAGTCTGACTGATCGCAGTTTTCAGTGCTTCCGAATCCAAGGATGGAAAAAGTGGGGTAGCAGGGGGAGTAAGAAGCCTGGATATTAGAAGAGATTACCAATTACGATACCACAAGTGAGATGACATTATCATTATTCCAGAATCCAGACCAAAGCATAGAGATTAGAGTGAGAAATAAAAGTCCACAAAATGAACAAGAAATCCTGCTCTATTCAGGCTTAATCAACTTTTCTTAAAAACAGTCCCTTAGAAACAGAACACCCCCTGATTTAGCAACCCATCTGTTACAAACAAGTTTTTTCATCAATTCTACAAGTTATTAGATGGTTCATCCTAATCAGACGGTCAAATTACTCAATCAGTTATAAACAAACATATCATCAATGCTTTAAGCTTTGACATGAACTTACTATTACTCACCAATCGTAATCAGATTTCTCATTCTCCGAATTCAAAAACTCATCCATTCGGCTCTTTCTCTGCGGCGCCACAGGTCCAACAATCCTAGAAACCTCTGAACCTCCACGGTTATTAGAATCTGCACAAAGTAAGCACAACCCATCATCAATATCAGCCCAAACAAGCAAAAAAAGTAACAAATACCGAAACTTTTGAAACTACCAATAAGAGCCCAAACGACGACGTACCAAGAGGCGCAGCAATAGCATCGAGCTCATCAGCGTTCTTGTTAGGAATGAGGAGAAAGTTGGTTATTTTTTCCTTGTCCTTCTCGCGCCTTCGCATCTCGAGAAACAAAGCGAGCTCTTCATCTCTGTCATTCACATTCACCACCTTCCCGAAGCTTCGCTCTCGTGCCCTCGACTCCACGCTCACTTCCATGGTCGTCTCTGTAGCTCAGTAACACAAAGATTGCAGGAGAGAGAGAGTAGAAGAAGAAGAGAGGAATTGAGGAGCTTGGGAGAGACAAGGTGAGTTCTTTTCAGCTGAAGTTCAGGTGCTGATTTTTGTATTATTTTGTGATTGCCTTGACAAGAATCACATAGCCAGTGAGTCGCCTTCTCTGTTTTGGAAGCATTCAGATTTTTGAAACAAAAACAAAGCATCAGGAAATTAATATTTTAGTGGAATATTTATGAAGATGGTGTGGATGGGCTGAGATGTGGAGATAACCACGAGAGTGCCATTGCTTCTGATTTTGCGCGAGACGTGGCTTTCTCCTAATCATTTTTTTTGGGATTTCATTTTAGTCGTCCTCATAAACTGTAGACATGTGAAGATAAAGCTGTATTACACGAATTCACGATGCATGTGAAATGTGAAGTTTCATGGGAAGTTCGATACTTGGAAAAGAAATTATGTTTAGGTTATTGAAATCTTAGATTTTTTTTAATAAAATTTTCGTGTTAGTTAAAGAAATTAATCGATCATCTACCGCATAATATGTTAAATTATCTAATATAATAATATTACTCTCATTTGCAATTGTTTCATGTCAACATTTCAACTACAACTTCAACAACCGTACCTATGTTTTAGATTATCTAATAATTGATGCCCTTTTGAATATTGATGATAAACAAGCATTAATTCAAGCTTCTCCCTATATTTGCGTTAATCATACACCATCTAAAACCAATAAAAGATTGGAAACTTGCATAAAATACATATTACTTGCAAAGACAGAAATCTTATAGATAACATTTTCAATTCTTTAAATTCACACGCCATTTTCCATGAAGTAGCTTGGAAGAAGTACAAGCACAAGAAGCTCCAAAATTATTCAGAGATTAATTTGATTTGAAGTTGATGACGAAAACAAGAGGGGCAATCTCGTGATTAAGTGCTAAAACAGACCCATTTTACGAACGAGATTTAAAGCGAGCGAGAAACATTCCCATTCGCCTTGGCACATGTTGGAAGCCTGGAGCGTCTCCTCGTCTCGAAACGCCCAGGAATTAATTCAAACTTTGGCGTTCAAAAGATGCCCAGATTTAAACGTGGGCTGTTGGATTTCTCGAGATGATCTACTCATCATCGGACGGCTGTTGTTGGTCGGCGAATTTAAAAGGGTCCTGCATGGCGTGGGCCTGCCTCGTGAATCGTGTGGTTTAAATTTTGGTATTTGCCTAAAAAATGCGGTCCGTGGGCCCCAATTAGATTGAGGATTGTTGTGATTGGCCAATAACCTATGGCCCAAACAAAGCCCAACCTGAAAAGGACCCATAGCTTTTAATCCAGCTAAAATTTACTCCCAAAGTTTTTGTTTATTATACTTTTTCCTCAAAAGTTTTCTGATTGTTTAATACTGCCTAATTGCCACTAAGGATTTGGTAAATTTTTTATTTTTAATGGGTTATTATACCCGTTAGATGGTAATGAAACGTCTCTATTGTATTTCGATTATCGCTTGTATTATAAAATAAAATAAAAATAAAAACCAACTTTTTAATGTAAAACTGTAAAATTCGTTGATAAACATAGCAAATACAAGATACAAAGAGAAAGAACACAATCCCAAAAGAGGTTCTTGCAATGCAGAAAATCTAGAAAACATAAAAATCAACATTTTGGATGCGGTAGAAATACATGTTTGGATCGCTTATGGTATGTTGGGTGGAAGTTTGTGAGACGTAGGCCATGTGCCATGCTCCATGTTTGAGTCCCATGTTTCTGCCCTTCTTCCTCAAGTCAAGTCATCATGATGGCCCGAGCAATCAGTGCCACGCCAGCCAAAGGGATAATAGGACAAGGACGGTGACAGTTCTGAGAATATAAAGCATTTCTAGCTGCAGGAATAAGAACAATAATTGAGAGTGATAGACATCACTACCATAATTGCATTGTTTCTGTCCATTTTTCTTGCACCACAAAAATACCACAGAGAGAGAGGGGTTTTTCGAATATGAATTGCTTCTGCTTGTATTGTTTTTGTTTGTTCTTCCAATTCACAGACAATAAAATTCCACACAAAATAAAAAAGATCAGCAACAATACATTTTTTATTATAAGCAACTTTGGACTTTTATTAACTACAACAGGCAACAGTTACAGGAAGATGATTACAGATACAGACGATTAAAGCCAATCGGCCTCTTTTCTGACTAAAAAAACAAAATGCTCACTATTTTGGAAACCTGCATGGATAGCCATCAACTTTGTCGCAAGAGCCAAACACTCAGTTGAATTTTTTTAAGGAGAGCGTCCATCAACTCGCCGTTGGAGAACCACTGCTCCAACATCTCTCAACCCCGAAGAGGCACTGCATCGGTGTTCAGTTTAATGACCCCAAAGGGTGGGGATTCTCCACTGGCAATGTGATCTGGATATGGGGGAGAGGGAGAATGGCAAGCATGAAAGCAGTCACCCTAAATATCCATGGCACACTGGAGAAGAATAGCAAGTTCACTGAGGATTCTGACCATGCAGAACATTGTTCCTTTCACCTCAAAAATACCAGCTGATGAATGGGAACTGACAAAGCTCCTCCTCAGACAAGAGACACCACACCTGCCCCAATAAATCTATAACAATGCCACAACACCTTCGGAAAGGGCATCAGCAAAAGGTGTTATCTCCCATATGTCCAAACCATAGTGCATGCACTAACGCCTCAGAACTCACCTCACATCTGAATCTGAAGCATAAATTTGAATTCACCACCCTGTGCTTGAAAAGGGACATGCTGCACAATACAGATATGCCTTATTGTAGGTTATGATTCTTATGACGAGAAAAAAAAATTATGAGGTATGTTAAAGATAAAAGTCAAATCTGGCACATATTTTCCCAGGGAGATGTGAAAGACTTCCAACAATCAATCGTCCAGATGATAATACATTTCTCACCTCAGAAACAAACAAAGGCCTGAAGCATGTTGAAACAATAACCAAAAATATCTAGGCACATGAAGTTCCAACAAGAGCATTTGCTCCTTCGAACTTTCCGTTTACAAGAATATCATAAGTAATGTCATCAGGTACAAGGCCTCTGTCAAGCATCTCATCATGCAACCTAAAAGCCTCTTGCAAATTCCCCTCCTTGAAGTTCCCAGCAATCAAAGTACTATAAATATGAACACTAGGAGTCATACTCCTCTTATTCATGTCTTCCAAGATCTTGCGTGCATTCTCTAGCTGTCCTTTGTTACAAAGGCCATTTATCAGAACTGTATATGTCTTGATATCAGGTACAATTTTCTTCTGAAGCATCTCTGAGTAGAGATCTGTTGCAACTTGTAACTCACCCCTTTTCAGCAAGCCATCAATTAGGGTAGTGTATGCTTTCAAATCACAGGGAATACCTTCACTTATCATCTTCTTGTGCAAGTCAAGAGCCGCTTCCATGTTATTTAAATTCTGGAAGCCCCAAATCATGCTACTGTAAACAGCTGTACTTGGAGATAAACCAACTTCAAGGAATTCTGAGAAAAGTTTACGGGCAGTTCCCATGTCTCGCCTTTTGCAAAACCCATCAATGAGGGCACAATATGCAGTAACATCCAATTTAATACCCTTCTTTTTCATATCATTCCACATTTGCAAAGCAAGATCAATTTGATTGCTTTTGCAAAACCCATTAACAAAGCTGGTGTAAGTGACAACATTTGGAGAGACTCCACCTTCACGCATTTCTCTATATACAGCCAGTGCAGAATTCATGGCACCCTCCTTGATAAACCCATCTATAATATTATTGTAACTCATACATCCAGGAACGAAACCCCTCTCAACAATTTTATTTAGCCTATCACTTGCCTCAGATGTACAACCAGCTTTGCACAAGCCATCAATGACAATGTTAACTGTGAATTCTGTGGGGGTTATCTTTGCAGCCACCATATCGTTAAAGACATCAAGGGCACGCTTTATATCACCTTTCCTGAAATAGCCCTTTATCAAAATAGAATAAGTGAAGACATTAGGTTTCAAACCTCTTTCAAGCAACTCCAAAAATACATTGTGTGCACGCTCCATATTCCCTATTCTGCAATAGCCATGTATCATGCTGTTGTAGGATACTAGATTAGGTACCACACCGTTATACAACATCTTATCCCATAAACTACAAGCTTCACTTACTTTACCTTCCCCACAAAGCCATGATAAGATATTATTATACAAAAAAACATTAGCAACGCTACACTCAACTGCCTCATCAAACAACTTACACGCATCTTCCAGTGACCGATATTTCAAAAATCCACGTACCAAATTATTTACAATGAAGACATCAGGCAAAATATCCATGTTTTTCATCTGGACGTAAAGCTCATAAGCCTTTTCCATATTCCCATTATGACAGCAGTATTCTATAAGAACTGCATACATAACCTTCTTTGGACTAAGTCCATCCTCTATAATTATATTGAACAAATCCAAAGCACTCTCCAAATTCCCTTGCACACAATAACCCTTCATTAAGCTTGTTGCAACAACCAAATTAATTGAGTTCCCACAACTGACCATTTCATCCTTAATCCTTAGGGCTTCAACCATATTCCCTTGCTTCACACAAGCCTTGATGACGCTAGTAAACGTACCCACGGAAGGAACCCACCCCATTTCTCTCATTTCCTTCAACAATTCCAGAGCCAAACGTAAATTGGGTTTGCTACAAACAGCCTGAATAGCAACACCATGGGATGCTGCATCAAGTTCTATCCCTCTTGCCCTCGCCTGTCTAAAGTACTCCTCTGCCTTATTTGGTTGCCCCTCTTTCAAGCAAGCATGCATCATCACACGCAGAGTGGCACGATCACCTCCCATTCCTCTCAAAACCATTTTATCATACAACTCCCGTGCATTCACAATCATTTTTCTCCTAACCAATTCTACTAAAAGAATATTCATACACGTAACACAAGGATACAACTCAAGCTCTATCATTCTATCAAAGCAATCAATCGCATATTTGATTCGATTGGCTCTAACATAACTGTTCAATAAGTAGCTAAAAACCCGAGATTCTAATTCAAAATCAAACCTTTTAGCGCAGTCTACCAAGCGGTCGAAAAATACTTGCTGAGAAGGGCCTGAATCACCGGAAGCGTACTGGTTAAGCAAGATTTGGGCACGCACATGAGTCTCTTCAAAGCCAGTCAAAATGTGAAGCAACACACAAAACGCATCGACACCTTTAAGAAAGCCTCGCTCTTTTTCAGCCCATATGAAGTGCTTCAGTGCCGAATTTGGTTCACTCCTGTGGCTTAGAAGAGTGCTTATCACCTTGGTTTGTGTTAGTTCCGAGTCTCGTCCAAATAGGTTTTCGTGAAATTCAATTTTTGAAGTGGCTTTCTCAGGAAAATCAGATTTTGAAGTCACTGACTGGGAAGAATTGGTACTCGGATTGGGATTCTCCGATAATGATGATTCTAAATGGGGCTTAGGAAATTGGGTTTGTGAAGAGAGGAATTTAGGGTTTAAGAAGGAGAGGCGACGTATTGAAGGAAGTGGCGAGGAATTGAGCGAAGATTTCATTTTTGGGTTTCTGCAGAACAAGAAAAGAGCAAAACCAGAATGAAGGTGCTTTGGTTTGGTAGCGAGACGGACGAAGTGAAAGTGAGGAGGTTGATGACGACAGAAGCTGTGGCGCGAGTGCTTGAATTAGCTAGTTTTCATATACTGGGGGGGCCCTCAGCTAATGGCTATATAAATGGAGATATTCAAAATTCCGATTTTCAATTTTCAGTATTTAGATTTACCACTAATCTCAATTTGTTGACCCCTTATTTTGTTCACTAAATTCATTTTATCCAGCAAATGATTTGATGTAACAGTGTGTTGGTCGAGCAAATTTGATGAAATAATTTAAAGTAATTCTAAAATCATCTACTTCTAAGTAATTCATTCGACACGAAATGTTTTTAATCATTTCATTGAATAAATGTAATTCGAAATGAACTTTTAACCCAAGTGACATGAGATAAAAATGATGCATTTAAAAACACAAGAACATCTTCAGCAATCCTAGAAAACTTGATTTCATATCTAAGCATATAATGTTGTCTATGCCAAAGGGCTCCATCTCAAGAGTCAATGGAAGATAGCAGCCAAGAACCATAGCAAATTGGAAGTACACAACATTTTCTTTCTTTTCAAGAAGTTGATGAGCAACTTTATTGCTCTTCAAAAATGACCATGTTCTTAAACAATTTGCATAAGATGACAATAGAAAGAACCTAGGATCTTAGATTACATCATCGATTAAGAAAAAATTTAACCCAAAAGTGAAGACTCAATAAAGAAACACGTGGTAGCAAAGAATATACATTTTAACCAAGTGCAATTTCCTGAATGTTTTGATCAATCAAGCATCATCAGCATCGCTTCCACCAATCTGAGCTTCCAAAGCTATCGAGTAGTTGCTTCCATCAGGACCAAGAATCTGGAATCTGCTCAGCAACAAAAGAAAATTCACTCCAAAAATTTTAATGCAGCGACCAAAGACATTAGTTTGGTTTTACCTCTCAAGGATAAATTTCCCTTCCTTGTACTTCTCGCTTTTCTCCTGTGCAGCCTCCTAAAATTGATAGCCAAAAAAACAGTTCCATACAGCGATCGTATTGATGAAAGTACTGCAAATATCAAAAAACATAGTTTTGAGGAAAAGATCTTACGTATCTCCACCCCACCATTGAGCCACATGAAACACAAAATATGTCGGCAACAGTATGTAATCCAGTAATCATGATCCGCTCTTCTTTCTCTCCGAGTGTGACATTAACACTGCCATACATTGAGGAAATTAAAAGGTCAATTCAGCATTCACATGTGCAAGCTGCATTTGATGTGAGTTATGCACACTTGGTAGGATTCAAGTGAATGAAAATGCATTTGAGATAAACCACATCACCCATCACATAGCCAGGAAGTTATTTAGTGAAAACTGGGAGAACAATATTCATAAGATGAATTCGTACACTGTCACTGTATTCTTTTTTTTTCCCCCCTTTTTCATCCTCAAAAGTTAAGCTTTCAAAATTCATCAATGGGAATGTATTCTCTAGCCTACATCAGACCATGTTTCAATTGCAGATACAACTCATTCCATTAGCTTGGTGGACCAAGAAGCAGCATGTGCACATAGCATGACTAAGAGTTTTGGGGCAAGTGAGACCAATATAAACTCACATGCCCGTGACCTTATGAGTACACACACAAGCATGCAAGCTGACACTTACACATTATGAAAAAGATAAGCCTTTCCATGTCTGCAGTGAAACGACTGGAACAAAACAAAATCAGAGGGTTAGAATGTTGCTAATCATTCCCGATATCAAACATAGACATAAAAGAAAAGGAGAACAACGTTTACAAGCATCAAGCAAGAAGTGGAAAAATATCATTTGAAAAGTCATGACAGGACAAGAGAAAAGTCCTGGGGCCTCTACATAATCAGGACACGTAAATATAGCTTTCTACAATAAGTTTCAGATTGCGATATTATATCTTTTATAGAGATATTCAAGCGTTATTACAGTTAAACAGACTAAGAGACATTGAAGTGGGGAAATCAATATTTAAAGAGCTAGCAAACTGAACCGCTTTAGTCTCCATATGATCAAAGTTCAAACCAACAATAATGCAAATAACTGGGACAACATTTTGGTCTAGAGTTAGATCCTTAGAGAACAGAGACACCACATCCTATCTCACCCTCCAGCCGGAATTAACAATTAACCCAGCAAAAGTGTAGAATAGATTTCTTGGACCTGAATTTAGCAGGAATTAGAGATCCTGAATTCTTCTCTCCAGCAAGTAATCCCACCATCGTGTTTCTAGATAGGCATAGTTTTAACCTAGAGCATCATCATAATAGTTTTACTCATGAAGATTCTAAATCTTGAGCATTTTTCAAATCCAGTCATCAAACATATAGGCCATTTCACATGCAGCAAATGTTGACTGTGACGAGCAATAAACCTAATTTGGAAAAGAAGCCCTGCAAAAAAAATATGAGAAGAAACCTAGAAACAACCCAATGTTTGAGATTCCCAACCTCAAGTAGTTTGAACATACCCATCGCTATGTGTTATGGCATAACAAAACAACCACAAAAATCTGAAGTCCCATTTCACCGCAATGAGACAAGATGTATATCCAGGTTATCCCAGAACAATACTTCCTCAATATCTTATGGGCAGAGCCCCTTAAGTTGCTTCCTTTTCATTGACAGACTTATCAGTTACTGGGACTTAGCATAATAAACCCACACAAACTAAATTCTTTGAATGCCATACCACCAATAAATTTCACATAAAAAAATTGCCACACAATTTTACATATCATATCATAACAATGCATCATAGAGTTCATGAATGTATAGGCGGACTACATATGCAATAAACAGTGAAACTGAAAGAAAAAAATTTGAATTATGGGGCAGATGATTTCAGACCTTAGAGAGTATGTGATCAACAAGAGCAAGATGGGTTTTGCAGTGCTTGCAGCTGTAGATGTTTCCTTCAAGACTGATCGCAAACAGCCTTCCCATGTCGTCACACTACACCTCTAGCTTTCTTAATTTCTTTTCCTAGAAAAACACCAAGATCGGCAACCATATTAGAGAAATGAGCATACCAAACAAAACCCAGAAATCACATTAAACAGAAATTTGAGAATTTCGAAATTATTTTAAACTTGAAAAATGAAAAACGCAAAAAGGGACATGCTTTACAATGCAGACGTATAATTTTAGGATATGAAGAAGAGCAGAATGATGACGCCTATTGGGTTTTATCTGATCTTCACCAGCAGTTACAGAGGGAGCAGAATAGGAACGAAACCTTCCATTGAGTTAATGAGTTGGGACGAGGGTCTGCCCGCTTTAAACAGAGAAAGTCCTTTCCGAGTGCAACTGCAAACTGCAACAGAGGCACCTTTTCTTTTTTTTTCTTTTTTTCATTTCAATTTCAATTTTCTTCTTCTTTTTCTTTTGTATCTTTATTGCGACCTCCATAATTTTTTACTTTCATTAATGTAGAGAAGTTTGAATTTTGATATACTTTGCACTAGTTTAGAAATTTTACAAAAGAAAAAGTACCTTTATTTGGGGAAAAAAAAAGATAATAAAAACACTCTCCTGGCTTAGTTGTTTGGTAACGCTTGTCGTCGATGGAGTAAAAACACATTGCAAAAGAGGGATTGGAGCTTCTTTTTTTCTTTTTTTTCTTTTTTTTATATGCAAACTTCTAGCTGTAAAAGCGAAGAGACGGTGCGAAGAATAACCCAAGGTTCAATTGAGTATATTCCAAGAGATGACTCATTTCCTTTTAGCTATAGACATGCCATGAGTGGACATAAGACTAATTCCAAGAAGGTGCCAAAGGACAATAAACGTTTCACATTACTGACTAGACCAAGCAAAGAAACCCATTTCGAGAGGAGAGGCTCCCTGCCATTAAGAAGACATCTCTATTGACTCACATTTTCATATGTCTGGGAAGCCTTATCTTCTTTTTTTTCTTCCCTGATTTCATGTAAGCCATTAACCAGCCGGGGATTGTTTGTTATACATCCAATCCAACTAGCCATGGCAACTTTTTTTGTTCTCTTCTCTCTTTCCATTGGCCAAAGGCAAGTGACAGAAAAAATAGCTCATAGTGAATTGTGTGCGTCTCTTGAATCACAAAGTACATTCTTGTTAGTTTCATGATCAATAGGCAAAGGTTCAGCACATAAAAATAACTAAAATTTAAAACCATAATAGGGCTAAAACAAAGAAACTTGATTATCCTGGACCTCTGTTGCTAGTTATATGAGATGATGAACTGATGAATGCACCTCTAGGAGAGTCAGATGTTGCAAGATCCATCATTTGATTTTCCTTGACAAACAAAATCCAATCAGAAGGTGCTGCCATGACATTGGTAAAAAATATAAGGAGTCTACAAAGAAGTATGTTTTCCCTTCGAAAAAATGGGATCCGCAAGTGATGTCCAACTATGAAGAGGAAATTGTGTCTTGGGGTGTTCTTTTCTCAACAGCACCAATTCTCTGAGGAGGCCACGCAATGTGGGTAACCCTTCCTTGAACTAGACCTAGAGGAATCTGCCAACAAACAGCTTGTCTAACTTAGCCAAAGTGTCGGAAATATAGAAGACAGCCTAAGTTAGCCACATTTGCAATATGATCTGATGCATTTAGCCAAGTCACCAGCACAAGCTGCATGCTTACTATCAAATACGTAAAGTTAAGAATGTTCAAAAGAAACTTCTGAAAGAAAAGCCCAGAGTACTTCAAACATTACTTAGATTCTACAGATGTTTCCAAATGACAACAAAAGCAGCTAGCATAAGCTCGAGTTGCCAACTTTTGTTCAAAATGACAACTTTTGTGCCATTGCCAAACTAATTATCTATATAGCATTTGAATTTTATCATGTACAAATAATCTCATTTTGGAGCCAGAAGTTAAAGTAATAGAAAAAAGATTTACTTCCTACTCCACATTATAAATTTTCTGAATATTATATACACAAACAGAGTTATTTGACATAAACTAAGAAAATTCAAATACCTAGTAGTTAGTGTATGGTTCCACATCCTCGGCGACACAATCAATAATGATGACCATAATGATAAGTTATGCTATCATTAAACTACTTGTTGCTAGTGCACAAAAGGGAAACTTACTGGACCAAACGATCTTGAATCCAAGCTAGAAGATGAGTTGTCTCCCTCAACCCAACAATGTCCTTCTGGAATTTTCAGCACATCATAGGAATGACGAGTTCCAATCCACTCACCAGGTAATGCAGTTATTCTCTTTATGTGCCTCTCCTTGTGATTGCTTGGGGAACTGTAAAAGGTTCCAACAAGCCTAATTGCTTCTTATAATTCACCAGGCATAAATGGTATTCGATCTGCATTGGGGGCAAAAATTACCTGAAAACAACCACGTCACCATGTGAAAACTTGTAGTTTTGAAGACACCGTTTCTCCACCAAAACATAGTCATCTGCAACCACACCACTAAATAAGCACCATCATAATGCACAGAACAACAATTTGTTCGAGATATCTCTTAATATACAAACCAATTGCCAAGCCCATTAAAGAAGTAGTTCCAGGATTTAACGTAGGTGACATAGAGGAACCGCGCACCGGAGCAACACCCACAAATCGATCTGAAACATAGACACCTATGACCCCACATGTGAAAAACTTGTTGGCAAAACTCCACAACGCACTTCGAGTTCCCATGTCCGAGTTTTTCAGCAAATAATCACATTTCAGTAGCAAAATGGAACCATCTGTAACAACTACCATCAATTTCACTATACAAAAAAGAGACAGTTCATAGATTCTGCTAAAAATGACAAACAAAAAGGCAGAAGCAGAGGTTTTTGACAGCACATCTAACAATTATGGCGCATAAAGCAAACTGCAACTTTCTAAGTATGTGATATAGAGTGAATGTGCAATGCCGATAAACGTCAAAAAGATTTAGACAAGCAAATACGCTACCCAATCTCTCAGAGACAAACAATCAAACACCTTGTAGACTCGATGGACGACAGAGAAAGAAGGTTACTATTGGAGTAGAGTTTACCAGGTAAAGTTTTAGATTAGCTGTCGAAGAAGGCTCCTTCGCCGGCGGGAACCTTGTCAATGGAGATAAGGCGGGAGGCGGAGATCGGGTGCCGTCGTTGGCCCTCGTGATCTGGGGAGGTGGAGAAGCAAGTATCGAATCGAATATATGTCGGCTTTTGAGCTATACCGAACAGAAACTTTTT
This sequence comes from Prunus persica, assembly GCF_000346465.2. Taxonomy (NCBI): domain Eukaryota; kingdom Viridiplantae; phylum Streptophyta; class Magnoliopsida; order Rosales; family Rosaceae; genus Prunus; species Prunus persica. Next base: position 25,995,810 of record NC_034014.1, read on the forward strand.
GCTCAAGGAATTTGAATTTGCCAATTTGGGCTGTTGAAGTTCCAAAAGTGGTAATTGGAAGCCCAATTCACACATCCAAGTTCCAACAACCGAAGAGATGTTTTTGTAGTTTGGGTGTTTTTTTAAAAATGGTTTTAAATGAATTTTTTTGGTAACACCCAAACTACAGCTACTTTCATGATTTTTTTTAATTTGTTTTAAATGATTTTAACGAATTTTTTAAAATTGGACCCTATATTTAGGTTTCATTTTCAATCAGATTCCCAAAGTTTAGTTGCGTTTTCAATAATTTCTGTGGGCGCTCAACTAATATTTTTGTCAAACTACTTGATAAACCATTTAAATTTTCCTTGATTATAAGTTCAGTCTAACTACATGAATTTGATTGAAAAAACAATAAAAATTCCTTAAAATAATATTTTTTTTTTTTAAAACTAATATGCACGCTAAAATGAATTATTAGTAAACATAAACCAAATGTATACATATAAAAGGAAAAAAAAAACCTTATAAAGTGTAAATTGATGAAATTGAAATTTCGTGGCTTTCCGATAATTACCTCATACCTTTTTCCTTTTTCGGGAGAAATAATGACTCCATACCTAAAGAGAGTATGATATCCTCAGCTCAAAAAAGTTAAAACTATTCAGACTTAATGGAAAACAAAATATCCAAACCATATGGATATTGGTCAATTTATTTGTATCTTATGTACCATGTTTTCCCATAATTATATAGTGCATATATTTTTTTTGGGGCCACCAAATACAATAATTGGAATATTGCCCCCTATTTCATCTCTTTCAAAAGAGACCTTAATGTTTTCCCATAATCATTATTTCATTCTCCCTCATCAGGCTAAGAGGATTTACAATTATGCTCTCTATTTCTTAACTAAAATTTAGCTAAAAATATAAGAAAACTATTTTAGGAGTTCTCTAAAATATTTCAACTCCAACCATACTCCTTAATTTGGAGAGTCATAAATGCTATAACTCTTTTTTGATTGGTCCATCTCTATTAAAAAATAAAATAAAAAATAGTTAGCATTAAATAAAGGTTTGAAATACTTATTAAATAAAGCAACATTAAATTATAATGAGCCACTAGAAGTCCTTTCTCTCTCCTCATATTTAGGAGCTTCTAGATGACTCCCTATTTTAGGAGGTGGATAGAGAGCATGATTGGAGTTGCATTTTTATAATTCCTCTTTAAAATTTGTCTAAAGAGGTGGTTTAGAGAGCTTATTGTGGATGCTCTAAGCTACCTCCAACTCGAAATAAATTATTTCACATTGGAGCAAGCAGGAAAAGCTCACATGCATATAGTAATCTTTTGATGACATAACAACCTTTACAACATTAAGCAGTACAAATCATGATTATGCTAAGTAATTAACGTACACAATTTTGAATTCTACACATTCAAAACCCAACTTATATGCACGTAGAAAATAGGTGCTCAAGAAGAGGTGAAGGCGTCAATAATGGTAGTGTGGAGCGGGTCACTCAAATGGGTAGCCCAGTTGTTAAGTGGACCCTTTCCAGTGACAGCAGCCTGCACAGCAAACCCAAGAAACCCGATCATGGCGAGACGGGCGTGCTTGATTTCAGCCAATTGAAGAGTAGCCTTCTTTTCCGGGTCGGAAGCCAGGCCCAACGGGTCAAAGAACTTGCCACCCGGGTACAGCCTCTTTTCCGGGTCGAGCTCAGCGTTCCTCTGGAACTCGATGTACCCGATCACTAAAACCTCGATCCAGATCAATGTGGTTATAGAAAACGGCAGTGGCTGCCCCAAGTAAGATGACCCTTCGATAAGCTCCACCTGTACAAATACGTCAACATAATTAACGGGACTGTGATTTTAGGCCACTACCAATACGATTTTAGGCCAAAAAAGGAAAAAGAAAAATGTGCACTTGGACGGACAGAAACTATGAACAATTCCCACCAAAAAACCTATGAACACGTAGTCTTAAACTGCGGGTTTGAACTTGAACTTTTAAAATAAATCGTACCTTCCCTGCGTCTTGCCATGTGATCCCAGTGACCGACTCAACGGTGAGAGCACCGAGAGTGGCGAGCATGGCCCAGCGGCCATGGATGAGCTCGCACTCGCGAAACCTCTGCAACCCAAACACTTCATTGTATGGCTGAAACGGCGTCGACTGGACGTCCGCGGTTTCGGTTCGGGTCCCGATAACATCACCCGCCAAGTTCTTGGCCAGGTTCTGGTCCAGCCCGTCGTAGTCGTACTGGAGATACTCCGCGGGTTTGCCCAACCCGAACGGGTCGAACCCGTAGTCGCCAACCAAGCTCCCGTCCAGCCATTCCGGGGCCTTGGCTCCCGGGTACCAAAGTGGGCGGTCAGTAGAGAAAGTGGACTTCGAGGCCTTCTTGGGTTTCTTGGTCCCGAATCCGAACCGGGCCTGGACCCGACCCGAGTTCGAGTACACGTCCGGAAATCGTGTTCCGATGAATGAGGATGTAGCGGCGGCGCCTGCGGTGGTGGCCATGGCTCTGGGCTAACGTGCACCGGGGATGGAGGGTTCGAGGTCGAGATTGCAATGTGTGTTTTAAGTGGTGTGGATGAATTTGATTGGATTTTTATTCGGGGAGGGAAGTGAAGTATTTTATCGGGCTCGAATGGATTATCCGCGGTGCAGGTTTGTGGACGTTGGATTGGGAAGAGGATCCATCAGATGGCTGTGAGGGTCTCGGCCTTATCTTTGCCTTATCCTGATGGTGGTGTTTGTGGGGCCTCGGAAATTGGATCATTGTGGCACTTCTTGTGGTTGAGGTTGCAAATACCATAAAAAAAAATCTAATTGGGTTTTCTTGTGGTTGGCTTGGCACTTCCTCAGTTCATTTCTTATATTTCAAGCGAGTACAACTATAGTGGGGGTCCAAAATCTAAATCACGTATACGGTATACCAGATAATAAAAAATGTCCCTTGCTTATTTAGGTGAGATGGGTTTTCCTAATAGACTGGCATGTTTACTATTAAAAGAATTATTTGAATTCCTTCATCTCTTCCATTTACTAACACATATGATTGTAATTTAATTTATGAAAAAACATGAATTATTTGGTTGCACATTTTTTACTTTCCCGATTCATGACTTCCTCGACTCCAAATTTTCAAATAAAACTTGTCATAACTGCAACGAAGAACTTGGACTGTTTTGATGTTAACTGGGCTACTTGTTTGTAACAGCTAGTTCAGGCCCAAGAGTTGGGCTTTTGGTTATAACTAGGGCCGGGACTTAGCCCGGCATCTGATCCTAGAAGACTCGAGTCAACTCAAACTAACATGACATGGCTTGCTAAGCCCACACGTGTCGGCTAGCGAGTCATGCCACAAGATATATACCTTGTCGTCGCCTGTATGGGATAACTTGGCGGCAGCCATCGGTATACTATGCATCGCGGCACTGCCCCACTCCCAAAATTAAAAACTTCCCGTTGATTTTGTCGTGTTAAAATTTCAAAAGCAAGAGAAAAAATTATTTAAATTCCTGGTTCTAGAACCTTGGAAACCGGGTGTAGCCGGTAAAAGCAAATTCTGGCCGCTGACTCGTGCGGCGGTAAACTATTACAAATATACCGGCTGGTCCGGTCAATTTTATCAAGTTCCCAATTCTCTCTGGTTCTACTAAATTTTCCTCTGTTTTTCTATTTCTCTCGCAGCTTTGGTTTTCGCTATCTTTTGATTCTCTTTCTCTCATCGGTTTTTGGTATTTTTCGTGGTGGAATTGCCGGCCGATTCCGTCTCTTAAAGGTAACGCTCTTTTCTAGATCTGTTTTTCTTTTTTATAACTTCTGTTTGGCTGCTGAGAAAATTGAGGAAACTAAGAGAATGTATAAAAATAGTTTTTATTTTTATTTTTTTCTTTCAATCATAAACTATTAGTGGTGGTGAAGTTTGGCTAATTAAGTTGCACATAGGAATAGTTTGCTTTTTCCTTTTTGAATATTCTAGTTTATTTTTTGTGTGGTGGTGGTGGTGGGAAAGGGGTTTTTGGGGGTGTTTAATAACAATAAATAATATAATTATAATTGTAATTATTAATAACTATTATGATTAAATTTCCTGCTATATGTGTGCGGGCGTTGACTTGTATGATTGGAATATTTGGTTCTTGCCCTGATTGCTTGAGCTAAGATTAGATGACATGTCCTGTGTAAGATTGGAAACATGATTTGAATTGCTAATCTTGTGCAGACACTGATCTTGTAACAATGAGGGCTGCCAAAGGTAAGGGGGCAGCGAAGATCTCCAAGGAAGCTCTAAAGCCTGTGGATGATGGGTTAGTTAGCTTTTTATGTTTCAATTGCATACAATTCTTGCATTTATGTTGTTTTTGTGGTGCAATGATTCTCTAAAGAGTTTGTCCTGCAAAAGTTCTCTCTTTTAAGGTGTTAGTTTCATGGCCATTGTTGTGGTCACTTGTTCTACTGATGCTACATACTCAATGGTGTAATACATGTCTGCATTTGTATGATAGTGATGTATTGTATATCTCTATTATTTTCAGAAGGGTTGGGAAGCGGAAGGCTGCTGCCGCAGATGACAAGACTAGCAAACGAAAGGCCAGGAAGGAGAAAAGGGCCAAGAAAGACCCCAACAAACCTAAGAGGCCGCCTAGTGCCTTTTTCGTGTTCCTGTTTGTATCTGCTTCTCAATACTTTACTTAGTGAGAACAACCAATTGTTGTATCGTGAAGATTTATCTGAATCATGATACTTTTATGTCACAGTGAGGAGTTCAGGAAGGAGTTCAAGAAAGAGAACCCTAATGTGAAGGGTGTAGCGGCTGTAAGTAATCGATGGCTTCTCCTTATGTAAATGGATGTAGGATCCTTGTCCTATATGATAAAAAGGATTTAACTTGTTAATTGTCTTCTGCATCTGAAGGTTGGAAAAGCTGGAGGAGACAAGTGGAAATCCCTGTCTGATGCAGTATGTATTCTATATTAATTGTTTTTTTGTTTGCATTGTGGAACTGTTTTCCACTTGGGGAATGACTCATTTGATATGCCTTCGACAAGTTCATTCATTTGTGGATACTACTTCTGTATTTTTGCTTTCTTTTTAAAAAGACATACATGGTTTATGTTAGTCAAAATCGAGTTTTAATATCTACTTGATTCTTGTGAAGTTTGTACCCTGTATCGCTTACCTGTATTTCCCACCATTGTTGGAAAGGAAAAAGCTCCATATGAAGCCAAGGCTGCAAAAAGGAAGGCTGAGTATGAAAAGCAGATGAAAGCCTACAACAAAAAGCAGGTGGGTGTACTTATGCGTGTCTAGAGGCTAGCCTCGCCTTCTAATTTGAAGAAGTATTTGGTGTTGGCTTGATACATTTTTTTATTGCTATTAATTTTTCACCTTTGTTTTATTCACAGGAGAGTGGGGCAGATGATGGTGATGAAGAGTCGGAGAGGTCAAGATCTGAGGTAAATGATGAAGAGGACGAGGCTAGTGGGGAGGTAGTCCCTTTCTATGTTCACTCTAAATGGCATTGACTAGAACGTAATCAATAGATGCTTCTGTCTTTGTAGAAACCTGATGAAGTGTCAAAATAAGTAGGAAGTATTTTGAAAAAATATATATATATTAAAGTAAAAGAAGAGTAAGAAGTTTCAAGAGCATATTCTAGACATGATTTTGTGGTCAGTCACCACAGTTCCAACCATGAGCTAAGCGTAATTTAGGAACTGAGTTGTGATGTAGAATGCAGTGATTGTGGTTTGTATTTGAATGTATCATGTGCTATTCCTAGTTCATTCTAACTTTTCTATCGCTAGTTATGATGCAAGCATGCATATCTTGTTTCTTCATAGGAGGGGCAGCCCCCGGAAGAGGAGGAAGAAGAGGAAGTGGAGGATGAGGAAGAAGAGGAGGATGATGAAGATGATGATTGACACTTTGTACTCCTTTACATGGACACAGTGGTAAATGGCACTTGGAGGAATCTAGATTTTGAATGTAATATTAGCTCAGCAGGTTGTATGTTATGACCCGCAAAAAAAGAAAGCTCAGGTTAGCATGTGGTGTTTGTTTTGAAACAGGAAACAATTGTTTTGTACTGCTGTGCCTATTGATGTAATTACCTGTGTAATCAGCCAGAGCTTTCCTCTATTAGCTAATCGTACGTAATCTTCAGTTTGTGGATTAGCGCATTTAACTAGCTGCTATTGCTAATTTGACCCCGTCCCATTTGAGAATCGTTGACAAAATGGTCATGTTACAGAATGCTGAAGTGATACTTGCCTCCAGATTTTGTGTAAGGAATCAGATTTCATCGCATTTCAGTTTTAAGGCAAATGCAACGCATAAAAAGCATAAAATAACTCGGTAATTGGTATTTTCTGGCTTCTATTTTTCAGTTTACCTGTTTCTGCTTGGTTTCATCAACTAATTTATCAATACACACGCCCAGGCCTAGGCAGTGGTTTTGGAAAGTAACAGCACACATTCGAACCAATCCAAATGAGAGGCCAAGCCAAACGCACGGATCAACTCATCTTGTTATACGGCGTTATTGATACCGTATGAAAAAAGAAAAAGAAGGAAACCTCAGGTAGCATGTGGTGTTTGTTCTGCAACAGGAAATCTTTCCAAATAGATCCTCATGAATTTTTTTTTAAAAAAAAATTTTAAGTTGAAAATTTCAATTCTTCGAAAGTCTTCTGGCTGGTTTTTGCTACATATCTTTTGCTCCTGATGATTTATATTGAACTTCAGTATAAACCGAGTAACAATTGTACGTTATAGAGCGTTTGCGCACAGGATTTGTTTGAGTTTCATCGATGATTTACAAATATTCCAAATTTATTTTGATCCAGTTAACATATTTGGCCATTTGAAAATAATGTACGTGTACATATGATGATTACATAAGAGAGATAAGGATCAAAAATTGGTCAATATTCAACTACTAATCCCAATTTTTTAAGAACTCTAAACCCACATGGATAATTTCGAACCCTAATATGAAATGGGGAGAGTTGGGTTGATGAAATTGCCCCTTGCACCGTCAAAGAAATTGACAGGAATACTAACTTGTCCTTGAATTGCTACAAATATGAAACTACAATGGCAAAATTGAAGGAATTGAAATTACATAATCAAAAGTGATTGAAGTGCCAAACTATATGGATCAAAAGTGACTTTTGGGCTTGAGAGAATCATTGACAAAATGATCATGCTATAGAATGGTAAGTTGATACTCACTAGACGGGCGAAACTACCATAAAGGCTACAGTGGGAGTGAAGTTTTTGGGATAAAAAAACTTACACACATGTATGTATTGACCTATTAAAGTCTAAAAAAATCCATTTTTTTAATGAATTTAGTTGCATTGCAGCAATAAAAATACACATTACAGATAGGTACATTTTCATTATGTTGTTGGGCATATTTTTATTTTTGTTATAAAACTAGAGGGAGAAAATGTAGAGAGAAGTGATATGCTAAAGACAAAGTTTCACCATATTTATTCCTTACTTAATCTTTGGTAGAACCACCTATTTATAGGCTTACAAGATAAAAGATTGAATACCATCATTTACAATATACCTATAGGTTACAAGTACTAATTACAAATACTTAGTGCATCGGTTACATAAAATCCAACGGTGGAATATTAAGAGGTATGGTGGTCATCCACCAACTCATGCATTTACAACACTCCCCCTTGGATGTCCACCATACAATAACATTGTTTCCTCATTAAAAACCTTGCTTGGAAAACCCAGTGGGACAAAACCAAAGCGAAGGGAAAAAGAGTGAAACTTTCTTCTGAATCATTGATATGGTGTTGGATGAGCTTATATTGCCTCGTTAAAACCTTGCTATGAAAAATCCAGTGGGACAAAAACCTAGTCGAAGGGAAAAAGAGTACAACGCCCATCTGCCTTGAATGTAATAGAATTGGGATGCTCCCCCTGATTGATATCTCCCCCTGATTAATATCTCTCCTTCTCTGATTTGAGCAATACAAGCAGCATTGTCTTCATACATGATCATCTATCACACTATTCAACCTGCTTTTCACTTTTCAAATGATTGAAATCTTTAGGAGTATCAACTAGGGGTGGGCGCGGTCCGGTTCGGTCCGGTTCTCACCTCAAACCGAAACTGAAACCGGTATTATTTAACCGGTCCAGTTCGGTCCGGTTTAGGCAAAAAAAATTTCAAAAACCGGCCGGTTCGGTTCTAACTGGTTTCGGTCAGGTTCTGACCGGTTCCGATTTTGAACCGAATTATTAATTTATTATTTTTTTTAATTTTTTTTTTAAAAAAATTAAATTTTTTTAATAAAAAAATTATAATAAATAACTTATTTTTTTAGCTTAAAAATGAACAAATAATCCAATTCATACATTTAGAAATTTTTTGAAGTTGAACTTGGAAAATTAGTGATTATAGAAGTTAAAAAATGGCATTAGATTTTAAAATTTTGTAAAAATATAAATATAAAATATATGACCGGTCCGGTTCGGTCCGGTCCGGTGCGGAGAGATGTAAAACCAGAACCGGAACCGGTTCCTGTTGACTTTTTTGGTCAACCGGTTTTTTTCCGGTTTTTTTTCACCGGTTCGGTTCGGTGTTCCAGTTTTCCGGTCCCGATGCCCACCCCTAGTATCAACAACTAATTTAGTAGTTAGAATATGTTACAACAATATCAAATTTGAATTCAAAATACTCAAACTCTTAGTGTTAACTCTTAATTAAGAATATTGTGGTACTTTATATCCTTCAAGAGGTTGCTTCATCCGATATATCTCAAATATTTCATGAGCTTTGAGGATTTTCATGTACCATATAGTCTTAATAAATATGCATTTAACACATACTATAAGTTTTGCGTTAAAGTAACAACCGCACTTATAGAAATGTGGATGCATTTACGATGAGATTGGAGACTAAAACCACATGTCTCTTCCAGGAAACCTTATGTCATATTAGTGATCTTATTTCACTTCACAAACACCAATTCATAACCTTCATACTGAACATTTGTAATTTGGTGTTTGAGTTATAGGTTCAATATCCAACTCTTCTTATTTAGTGATAAATGGAATTGCCTATTTCCATTTTTTTGGCCAATCACTTAACTTGTCGACATTCATGAAACGTGATTTAATATAGTCATAGCCCTTGATGATTGTAGTAGCTACTAATAAACCAAATGTATCATCAATTTGTGATCCCACAATTCTCATGTGCATGCGCATGCATAATTTATAAGCATCTCATTACTTTAGGGTACCAATGCCTCTTCAGGGGCTTATGTTGTCACTTATGGGACAAACATCTCTTTCACAATGAATTATTTAGAATATGTGGATCATAACCTCCTATAGAGCGTTATTTTTTATAGGGCTTGAATTTTTCAAATAATCTCCATTTCTGAGGAGTTAAGTCTTTAGAACCTATATTTCTGACATGCTTCAGGCATGCATTATATATATAGTCACCATGTTAATGGATTGTGATACGAGAATATCAATCCATGTTAGCATATGTACAACTTATATATGCATTATCTTGATGAGATAAAAGCGGATTGATTCAACACTATTTCACGACGTTCTTTAGGAATTGTCATTTCTCCCCTAACGGCGGGAAAATTGTCTCAAAATGTAGGAAAATAAACTCACAGTCGTTATCAAATATGTGACCATTTTAGTAGGCACATTCAGTAAAACTGGTGAAGTGATCCATAATTAGATGTTGTATAGGCTCACAAATGTCCCCTTGAATTATTTCAGGAAAGATGGCTCAAAGTCAATTTTTGACTGAGATGATCTTATGACAGCTTTTATTTGTGAGCGTTCTTTGTAATGATATTGTTGGACAAGACAATAATTTGAGTCTTTAAACGATGTCCTTACAAATTTATAAAAATCTTATGCATCATTGTGGGACATGGATTGCCAAGAAGTCATGTCACAACATAAAAGTTATTCGGTCAATGAACTTCTAGTTCATGACATCATAATCTTCAACTATAATAGTTGTGTAATATTGGGGCCTCAAGAACTTTTGGTTCATAACATCATAAACTTCCTACCCACAAAAGAAAGTAGGAAGTTTCTCCAATAGACACCTCTGGCTATCAATATTGGGGCGGTAATACAAAACATTACCATTGTAAAACGAAATTAATTAATAACCTAACATAAATAAAATAAAATATAATAAAATAAGTAAAGTGGTATAAACAAAGAATAAAATAAATCAATTAAAGATTATGAAATTCCAAGATAATCCAATATTAATGTGGATTCAATATGTAGATAAAACTACAAGTTTAAGAATTGGATTTCCAACCAATTCAGGTTCATATACGCACAAATAAGTAATGAACTTCAAGTTCATATATAGTATTAAGATCCATGAAAAACTATGAACTTCAGGTTCATATCAATATATATTCGAAACTTCAGGTACGAATACGTAGATCTAAATAAATTGAATTAATAGTTGTGCTTTGAACTTCATACTCAAATCGATGTATATGCACTCGAAACTTCTGGTTCAAGTTCTTGACATATGTAGGCCTCATGGAATTCTGATTTTGATTAATACAAAATCGAGGAGTTTTATGTCCTTATGTGCTCTTTAAATTTGCGGAACTTCACGCCCTCAATTATTTGGAATCAAAGAACTTCAGGTTCTGATTCAATCAAAAGGACTCTATATCCTAATCTAGTTATATGATGAGGATCACGGAACTTCTGGCCCCTGATCTTTTGTATAATTCAAACTCATCATAATAATTAAGATCATACTTAAAATTAAATAAACAAACAAATAAAAACAAAAACATGGCATTATATTCATGTGTAATAAGAATAAGAATTTTTTTTCTTAAACAAGCATGATGAAGTTTGATGGTGAGTACAAAGAAACTCTATACCATGTGATGACTCTAGCTCATATAAGAAGAAAGAAAATTCAGAGAAAGAAAACACACCAAGAGCAATGTCGTGCTGATAACGTGTTATAAAACTAGAGGGAGAAAATGTAGAGAGAAGTGATATGCTAAAGACAAAGTTTCACCATGTTTATTCCTTACTTAATCTTTGGTAGAACCACCTATTTATAGGCTTACAAGATAGAAGATTGAATACCATCATTTACAATATACCTATAGGTTACAAGTACTAATTACAAATACTTAGTGCATCGGTTACATAAAATCCAACGGTGGAATATTAAGAGGTATGGTGGTCATCCACCAACTCATGCATTTACAACAATTTTGATAATATGTGGGTTTTTTCTTTTCTTTTTTGATGCGGCGATAATATGTGGTTTTTGGTTGCATTTATTATGTATTTCTTTTAAGTTAAATCTTATTGGAAATTGCAAAAGCCTTGCAGCTTAAATAGTTAAGACTGTGCAAAGGACCCACTAGTGTAATGGTTTGGAGTATTTACTCCCTCAGGCAAGGTCCTGGGTTCGAGTCCTAGCATCCGTGTTGTGTGTGTGAGTTTAATATGCTATCGCCCCTTTCAATAGGAAAGGACCTCAAAAAAACAAAAAAAAACAAAAAAATAGTTAAGACTGTATATTCTTATCCGAGGTTCAATTTTTCCCTCCCCCAATATCATTTGTATCCAAAGAATTTTTTTAGAGATATTTAGTCATATACCCATTCTTAGCATTAAAACTATAAATAAATCATACACCATTTATATTGAAAATTAGTCAATTAAACTATGAATTAGAATTACTTATATGATTTAATGTATACTTTCATTTCTAAAAACACCACAATTTTTGGAAGAAATTTGTTTTCTTGGTGTAGTTGATCATCACATAACAGGGGACGTAACAGACAGGGCATGAAGGTTGTACAAGGCACCATTTCTGGAGGCAAAGCCGGTGAAAGTAAATGCGCTTGCATTTACAAGGCACCTTTGTGGCTTCATCACCGACCTTCAACTCTTCCAAGCAGATATGGCACTCTTGGACCAGGTCATGAGAGATGATCACTCTTGGCATGCCATCCACGGACTTCGACGCCTGATATTCATCAACAACTGGAGCACATCGTGGCACCATCCGCCTCCGCCAGCTACGCGATGTCGACCGTGAGGCAGATTCTGTATTTCTTGCATGATGATGATGGCTTTCCGTCCGTTGTGGGAACGATTGCATGGTCAAGCAATACATGATTTGACGATTGCTCGCTTGCTTTTCTTTGTTGCTTTGAGTTGAACTTGAGAGAGACGAAATTATATGGAGGCTAGTATGATATATATGGGGGGAAGGGAGGGCTTGATTTTTTGGGTTTAACCGCATTGCTTGTTGCTTCCTCGTCAAGTATTCCGAATCCAGTAAGGGCAAGGCAAACAGACCATTTGGTTTCCATAAAAATGAGGAAAAACCACCGATTTCGTTGGGATTAAAATTAATCCGCACAAGTATATCACCCGGACAATATGCATAATCCACACCCAATCCAAAGCAGTGAAAGGGCGCAAGCCCAATTCAAGAATCATAAAGAAAAAGGGTTTGAGAAATACAAGAAATAAGGGAGCCCAATAAGGGCAGGAGAATTAAATTTGAAGATCAAGAGTCCACTGTCCAGATTTCAAATACAACATCACAAAGCAAAGTTCACTAAACTTCTTTCTATATATAAATACAATCAGTAGCTTTGTTTTTTTTAGTACAAAGATAGTCTAAACTACAGGGAGGGAAGATTCTCACACACACATAACCAATATGCCACAAGGGTTCGAACTTGAGACCTATGGTCTGCAATTCAATGCCCTTTACTACTGAACTAGCTCCGTTGACAAAGTCAGTATTTAAGTTACTCTAAGCTACTTGAATTTACAGGAGGATGCTTTTAGACCTCTCTAAGCAATTAAGGAAGAGATTTCATGTTCATAAGCTCAGGTTGCAAGTGGTGATTTTTTGAACAGAAACACACATTTTTTTACTGCTGCGGCAAGTGCTTCGTTATTTTGCCAAACTTGGAAGAGAATTCGGTTAAAAAGCTTAGGGAGCATCCATGGAAAATAACAATTTTCATGCCTACTTACAAAGATGAAGAATCTGTCAACTAACACAAATAAATTGTTAGGAATGTAATTAATTAATTACAAATGAGAAAAGTGTCAAAGCAATGAACGCTATATACATTTTCCAATATCAACTGGAAAGAAGGAAAGAATTGTAATTGGAATTACATACAATCAATCACCCACAGATAGAATTTCCAGCCTGAGTAAATTGCCCTTACTGCTAATAAGAACATAAACATGTGCATATAAACCCCCCTCATCGATGAGGCTCATAGGAAACAAATGCAGGATTTGGAACAATGAGAGGCAGCTTATCAATGTACATAAAAAGTCTCTTCAAGTTCTGCCTAGAGATTGCAGACAGGTCAACAATCTCATTGTTGCTGGTGTAGATCCAAAGGTCACATGAGTTGACTCTTTTGAGGCTGTCACGGCAGAAGGGGCACGACTGCGACCGCGTACGCCTAGATAAAATCCAAAAGGGCAATCTTCTTAGCGGTGCAGGATTTACATGCATGATGTGGCCAAGCAAACAGATATCTTAAATCCAGATTATATATGCCAGCGACTATATGACCGTGGTGCTATGTTATCACTTATGAGAATGCAACAGATACAGAAGCATATATTCATTCTTAAGAGTGTTTGTTTCTAACTGTAATTTACTCCCGCAATACAGAAGCATCTAGCCAAGAAAGATTTACCAGGTGAACAGCTCATATGGATCATGAATGCTGATGGAAGTACCTAGTATAATGATTGCTGATGGAAGTATATCCATCTCAATAATCGTATTTCAGCCTTCAGGGCCATATATGTGTCTATGTGCAAGTGAAAAATTACTTAAATCATGGACCACTTGTGTACAGAAGTTGAACCCAAATGGGAAAGTTCTGGACTGATTTGGATTTGTTCTTATCTGATAAGTAACCTTGATGTTCTTCAACTGTGCATTAGGAAAAAAGAATGATGGCTTATGAAGAAGCAAATATACTTCGATAAGAAACTGAACAAATTAAGATTAACAACAAAAAAAAAAAAAAAAAAAGAGGGGGCGGGGGAAGGAGAAAGTAATAGCTGCTTACCAGTCCCGGTAGCACTTCATACACATAGAATGACTGCAATTGGGCAATACGACCTTGCTGTTCATCTCCATGCAAATACCACATTCTTCTTCTCGCTCGGAATCAATTTCAGAGAGCTTTCCTTTGTCCATCTCATCTTTTCTCTTGTACTTGGTGGAAAAAATTTCTTTCTGTTTTCTATCTTCTACATCAGTCAATCCTCTTTGAAGTTGCAACAATGAAGGAAATATCACACCTGCTTTGAAATAGTCAAAATGGGATTGCTAAAAAGTAAAGAGTTCCATATCTTTTTTTCTTTCCCTAAATAGATAATAACCGAAACTGGATCAAGTACACTAAATTACAAACACTTCTTTTCAAGAATGTTATAGAAGAATCCAAATTTCCTTCAATTTTACTTACTGTAGAACTCCTTTAGACTAGCCTTTCTTTCATGAATAGACATAGTGGTCTTCCCATCCTCGTACGCCTGTGACAAAAAAAAAACGACACCATCACACCCACGACAAGAAGCAACACTTTCTTAAGTTTTCATAGGAATTGAACAAACTGCAATTCACCTTGTATATAAGAATTCTAAGCAATCCCAGGGCTCCAGCAAGGTGACAATCGGTCCACTGAATAAGAAACAGAAAGAATTGAGCAGCTGGACTGTAGGATAACCTCATTTGGAGGCAGCCACCATCATATTCCCCTCGATAATTAGAAGCCCTGTATCACAAGATATACCTCATAAGTCAAAAACCCTGTTATAACTACACACAGGAGAAATATTAAATTGCAATGGATAAAACCTTCAAGATGCAACTCTCCTCTCCCTTTCAGAAAAGTCCAAAGCAAATGATCCATGAAAACGAAATTTAGGAATCTAACATATTAAAATATGCAATGGGCCAACAAAAGTTCCCAGATTGGCTGGGATGATAATTAATCAGGATATTATCCTACATCAAAATTAACTGCAGATTCTGAAGTTCAACCAAAACAAATTACCCAGCTTGACAAACACAAAGGGGGAAAAGCTTAGCCAGTGGCAAACACTAAATATTTGCAGCCGACAATTACCACACACAAATTCGAGAGAAAACTCAAAGAAGAAGCTCAAATTCCTGCAAGGGTAAGGGTTCAAATACTCTACTCTACAATAGAAACCTTTCAGCACCCATTGGGCCAATGAGAAACCACCAAAAAAGAACAGTTTGATTATGATAAACCGAGCTTTGGAAACCCAAATTCTATACATATACTCTGAAGTTATAAATCAAAGTAATTGTGAAATTCTGGGTTGGAGCAGAATCTCTTATATTTACCAGGAAACGAAAATCCATATCTATGAACCAAATCAGATAATTGACACACATAAACAAAGAGATATAATATCAGAAGTGGATGAGGATACAGAAGAAGAAACAGAGTCATACAGAGTATTGGCAAACTGAATATCAGCTTCAAGTGCCTTAAGAGAATCCTTGAAAGACTTTCGCATTGTTTCTAGGCTCCTTCCGCTTTTTTTAATAAAAAAACTCTCCCATCAAAGACCCTAAACATCCATCACTCCATCACCTCAACCCCCAACGCTAAATTCATCCATGACCCAACCAGCACTCTGCCCCTTCTCTCTCTAAAAAACTGAAGACAAATATGATAACAATTACGAACTGGGTTTTGGGCAGTAACTTCTTAGCGTTAGCTTGAGAGAATCTAGCACTGCGAGAAGGTTTTAGAGAGAGAGAAGGGTTGGGCTTACTTGGTTTTCGCTTAGAGCACACGTAACAGTCTAAAATCTCTCTCACAGTTCTTTATAAATTAATCCGACGAAGAAGAGGAAAAGTGAAAGATTAATTATTTATTAAATGACCAATTTACCCTTCTTCCCTCGCCTCGGGATTTCTGTGGACATGACCGCTTCCCGATCAACACCCGCAACTCATCTTAAGCTGACCGACACACCGGTTAAGAGGATACGACGTCGTTTTGTCGGTGGGTCAGAGGAGCTGCGTGCATCTCTAGGTGAAGACCATATGAGAGCTAAATCCGACCGAAGGTGACGGCAGCGGTTCTGGTGACACGTGGATTGCATGCATCACGATCTGGCTCAACCGTTTGGTTGTGGGTCCCCCCGACTTGGTGGTTGTTTTATTTCTAGCGCGACGTGTCGTGATTGGTAAAAGGATGGACCCCACCTCATCCCACGCCGTATGCTTTAGCTTTATTAGTGTCGTGATTGGTAAAATGACTAGTGTCCTTGTATACTAATTAAGGGATTTAAGAAAAGAAATTTGGTAGAAAATATTGCTATAAATATAAATAATATTTTTATTTGGTAAATTTCATGGTGGTGCCTGCCTATTATCGTCAAATTTAATAATCCATCCATAATCCTGTGTTTCTATTGCTTGAGAATTAATTAGAGTCCACCAACTTGGCTTAATAAATTTACTTAGTACAAAACAAATAAATTAATCACAAAAGTAAGGCATTTTTGTCCTCGTGCAGATGCTGCGGGGTGCGGAGTTGCCAAGGTCGAATTTTCCACTGATTGGTTAATATCTAATTTGTTATTAAAAATATAAATAAAATAAATAATTGGCCAATGGTATGACATTATTTATAAATTATAGACACAATTCCTTATAGAAAGATAAGTGCATGTCCAATTACACTTTCGAGCCAACTGGATTGGGTGGGAAATAATGCTCTCTAATTGGTCGTGGTTATCAACTTATCAGTGACTAAGAAACTTGTATAAAATGATTAGACCAAACGTTTGAATATGGCAATAAGATATCAAGTTGCATTCTTAGTAGTACATATTCGTGCTAAGTTGATTTTTAGCCCAACATACCAATCAAAATCAAATTATACTATTATCAGTCGCGGAATTATTAAGCATATTATTATCAGTCGCAGAATTATTAAGTGCAAGAAGGTGTATCTGCATTTTCTCTCATCGGACATATTACACCTCTGCTTAACTTGAGAAGTGCACTCTAGATGTTCCACGAAAAACTTAAACAAAGTTAGTTTGCTATTACGGTGCGGCAGCGCGCTTGTATTTTTTTCTTTTCAAATCTTGGCAAAAATTGCATCTTCGTTAAACAGTTCATGAGTCCGACGGTGACTATTATTGTAGTAAATAGTTTTACTATAACAATAACATCCCAATATATTGTCAATACCGCAATATTGTTTATTTTTTCGATAGCAAATAATCAAGTATGACTAGCAGAATAAATTTGATAATACCTCATTACCTCTCGAAGGGCTATCGATTAGAATTTCCACAACCAAGTATGACTAGCAGCTTAGATTAACTATCGAATTGAATTGACTGTCCAAACAAATGTAAAGGAAACACTGAACTTAATGATTGGTTGGATTCATGATAATGACAAGCTGCCAACCTATTTTCCAGAGATTAACATTAAAAGAGAGTCGTAGAGTGAGAAGCTACCCTTTGCTTGTGGGATCATCGAATTAACTTAGCTGCAAGCAAGGGAAAGTTCCTTTTTAAATTGAACATCAAACCACAAACCACAAATTTCAAATTAAATAAATTGTATACAAAGCAAGTGGTGCATGGACTATGGATGTGTCATCATTCATGAACCCTAGCTATTACCAATAACATTGGGATCTATTAATTACGAGGCCCAACACTTTTTTTTTTCTTTTTTTGTTTTGTTAATAACATGGTAATTAATTACCATAAAGCAATAATGATTTCTTGCTGTTAGAAAATTAATCCAGAGCTAGATTGTGTTGTGGGAAACAAGGCAGCAACTTTTGAATTAATTGAAGTGAAACCTTGGCGTGCAAGACGCTTACGGCCAAGATTAAGATCAATTGGAGCTCCTAAAATACCTTGTATATGTTTGATTTTGTTGGCCTTCTCATTTCTTGTAGCTCATACTAATTTAAATATTAGGTTTCTATCCTATCCATGATTAAAAGCTTTCTTGTATTGGGTTTTGATTTTGCAAAAACGTATACCCTAATGATATGAAACTCTATGTTGTTCCCCTTTGCAAATTTAAATATAAAATAAAATCATAGATAAAAAGAAATTTTAAAAAAATAATAATCGCTGCTTCTTGTTGCCCACACTATAGCTTTGGAATTTTCGTGCTCAACAAACAACAGTAGACCGGAGTGTACTCCCAAGTACGCTTGGGAAGAAAGCAAACAGGCCACTATTTATATCACAACCCATCCCCATCCTTTTCCCACACACTCATACACTATACCCATCACTCTCTCTCTCTCTCTCCCTCCCCCCTTTACAATGAGCAGCGTCATCAGCTGGTGCGGCAAGGGACCGATGGTTTTGACAATTTTTCGGGACACTGCTTTGACTTTAGCTTCTGCCTTGTATGTGAAGTAAGTATTCCTCCCTCTCTCTCTCTCTCTCTCTCTCTCTCTCTCTCTCTCATCTCATGCACAGGGAGACAATAATGGAAAAGTTTGGCAACAATGGAGGTTCTGGCTCGTCTGTTAGCAAGCGGGTTTTTGGAAAACGAACAGAGGCTAGCGGTAGTTAGATGGCTAAAGAGTTGGTATATGCAGTAAAGTGCAAATTATTATCAGTAGTGCAGACTTTAACTTCAATCAGATGTAATTTCTTTGCTTTTTAGATTCCCAGCCAAGTTGAGCAATAAACAGTTTTTATTATTTTTTATTTTTTATTTTTTTCCGTAGCAATACAAGGAAGAAAAGCCATTGACATGAAAGCAATCAATCACTGGCTATTGGCTGCTATGATAGGCTTATGAAAATAAGCAATTTTATATTTTCCACAAAGCTTTAAAGAAGACAAAACTTACTAATCTATGATTCTATATACCCCCAACTTTCGCTGCATCGGAAACTCAAACTAGAAATCTAGACTTAACCCTCCTCCTCCACCATGCAATGCCAATTATGGCTGCCGACGGATTCCAGTCAAAATATCAACTTGACGGCTCAGCTTCTTTCTCTAGGTAAAATTTGCCTCATGGAAGAACCAGACCCCCTAAATGAATTCATATGTCATCTTGGTGTTTGGTTCTGTCATCTGTAAACCAGCATGGCTGCACTTTGCAGATCAACATTTTATTCATACTAACAACAAATAAATTACAAAACCCATATTTGAAAACTCAAATTGGGCTCAACTCATCAAGGGAGATTTCCCTGGGGACTTTCAAATTAATTTGACTTGTATCCCATCCACTTCCATTTAACTGCTGGATGAAGTCTTCAAACCTATCTTCCATCTCCAGCAGGCTTTTTCTAAGCTGGTCAAATGCATTACCTAACCTATTCCAGTTCTCATATAGCCAATAAGCCTGCCAAACACTGCGTAAAACTGAGATACTCGTAGCTCCAACCTGCATCATTATTGTTATCATCAAGGTTGATTAAACCTTGAGGACAATAATCTTCTATAAATCCTTACCAGCAATTTAAATGCATACCTTGAATGAAACAAAGACCTCAAAGTCGCTTATTTGTTGGTTCACTACAAGAATATATTTCTCCTTTGTGTATAACTCCAGAAGTGCCTTCAACTGTTATTAAAAGATAAAAGAAAAGGAAAACAATGAAGGACTCTGTAACAAACTACTGACAGACCCGCATGCCCAGATTTGATGTTTATAAGGATATACTTTAGATGCTTTCACTCCTTTGTGCAACGAAGGAAAGGATGGATTACCATGGGAGCAGTTATCTCTCCAAAAATCATCTCCTCCAAGGGAACACCAAATGTAATTCGTGGTGTCATGAATCTTGGCCACAATAATATGTTTTCTTCCCTATTGCAATCAACAGAACCTAAATTAAACAAACAGAAAGAATGGTCATTGTTTATGATGATAGAACAGCTGTATAAGCAAGGGAGCAGAAAGGTTCCTTACCAGGTACAATAGAGTGTAATACATGAGATTTTACCAGAATACGAGCACGCTTAAGATTTAACTGCAAGGAAAGGAAAACAGAAAGAACAGATCATAAATGAACTAAACCTCAAATCACATTTTCCGCTTTATACTGATTGCTTTTCCCCTCATGATCCAGTCCATGCATGGGCATAAAACAATTAAAATGTAGAATATTCAAATTCAATCCCATTTACTCCCCTACCAGGAAAACCTCATTCCTTGTTTGTGTCTCAGTGTGTGTGTGCGTGTGTGTGTGTGTGTGTGTGTGAGAGAGAGAGAGAGAGAGAGAGAGACTTACAGAGTTAAATTGGAGAACTGAAAGTGATTGATAGCGTAACCAAAGGTGCAGAAGCCGCATGACCATCCATGTTGTTGCCAATACTGGGTATGCTCTTACAAGGCCTGGTGTATCCTGCATTCACGATTCTAAATCATTTAAATACATCAAACGATGAAGTTAGCCACTGGGAAGTCACAGTACTCTTTAGAGAATAAAGTAAGACCATCTTAAGAAACAAAATAACATACTAGGAACAGTATGCCCAAACCCAGGCCAAGCAGCTGAGCAGCCACTTCCCAAACTTCCTCCTGAAACATTTGACCAATTAATTATGAGAAGAGCATTCTCTTATATGTGGTACATGAAGGGGATAAAACACAAAATAAGTTATCAACTAAATTTTGTTAAGTTTGATTGCAGAAGTTACTCTTAAACATGACCTTTGCTGCTATCTCCCCCAGATTTCCCTCAACTGCAAAATGATTTTGAATCACACGGTTTGAAGGATCTTTTAGCCCTCTCGCAACAGCCTGTTTAGATGCCCACATCACATCATGTAAATAACGAAATGGAATACTCAATCAACAGCTATATCAGCTATGGTGCAGATATGCAAGAAAATCGCTAGAAAGAACAATTCAGAAACCAAACTTATTTTTCATAAAAGAAGCTAATGCTGCAGTTGTGGTCATATAATCAATCAGCTGTAGCCTACATAGCACAGCAGTGCAATACCTTGGCAAGATTTCCAAGAGATGCCAATGGCAGGAAATAGGCAGGATACAATGGTGTAGTAAGGTCGAAAATGCTGCATGAAAACATTAAATTTTTATGATCCAATAAATTTTTTTCAATTCACTTGTGCAATATCCAACAGAGAGTTTGTTAGATGAACCTTCCAGCACTGCCAATAAAGTCAGCATATAAGCGCCACTGCTTTGGATCATCATCAAAAACATTGCCAAATCGCCCACCTGAGAAAGAGACATAGTCACTGTTGAAATTCATCACATAACCTTGTATTCCATTTAGCTCTCTTTATGATTCGCATACCAACAAATAAGCGTCCAACAGCTCCAATTCCATCTTTCGAAACCCATCTGCAGAAACAATCTCATAACCTACAGTTCAGTCCAACAAAAGGAATTGATATACAAATGTTGCTCTACAGATAAAAATATTGTCCTACAAAACCAAGTCCACAATAAAAAAACAAATGATGTCCCTTGGTTACGAGTCTCAGCATAAGGTGGGGAATGAATTAGGCCGAGGTCTTAGATTCAAATTCTAGCAGTTGAAAACATAAATGGAACTTGCACATATGATTCCACACAAAAAAACATATAGAAAATAAAAATATCCACCTGATGGCAGCTGCTGAAGCAGCAGCAGTACTGCCTGAGAAAGAGCCAACACCAACAGCCTGCAAATAGTGCATGATTAAAAAGTAAAAATGCATTTGCAAAGAGGCAAATGATGGCCCGAGTCCTTGACTAACTAACCTTTAGAAGACTTGATGTGACTAAGGTATGGCATATCCATGCAGTTACATTGGTAGGGAACTGTAACAACATGTACAACAAATAATCATCAGAAACTGATCCTGCAAGAAAAGTGAAAATAATAAAAGGTTAGAAATCTCGTACTGGCACTGCTAATCATATTTTGGTCTCTGGACACTTAGCCACTACTACATATGAACTTTAATGATTCCGACTATCTTCACTTTGAATCCACTATTCAAAAGTCTAAGTTCAACCAACACATGTTATTTATGTATGTATGAATGAAAAAAACCAGTGGAGAGGGAAACACTGATTATATTAGTCACCTGGGAAACCTGCAGGAAATATAAAATCTTTGACAATATCCGGAAGCCATGATAATGTTGAGTTGGAGAAATGTGAGCTCTCAGAGTTATTAGATAATAAACTACGCTCCTCCTCGACAAAATTTTGCACTTTCAAATCATCATCTACCACGTACCTGCTTGTGGAACCACACATCAAGAGAAACAGCTCACAACTTAGACATTTGGGGTTTAAAATTTTGAAGTACAGTTGCAATCCTTTAGTTGCATGAGAGCAATGTTATTGAGAAAGGACCTCTTAGCAGTGCCATTTCCATATCTCTCCACTAAGATCACGTGCGGTAGGCCTCGATTTCTGTTACAAATTAAGCAAATTCAGAATCGAACTTTTTTTTTCTTTTCCGGCAAAGTTTTTCTCTGGAGCCAAACAGAGAGGTAAAGAAGGAGAAGCTGTTGTTACCTGCCATGATCAGCTTGGTTTTCATCGTCATCTCCCTTTTGAAGGTTGGATTCAGAAGAGGAGGAGAAGCACGCGATTCGGAAGTGGCAATGTCCGAAATTCAGAGGCTTTCTAGAAGACTCGAAAGCACAAGTAGGAAGCGAGAGTTGTACAGCGCCCCAGGGCATTGCGTGAAGACGTTAAAGGGGGTTTAGGGTTTTAGGGTTACAGAAGTTAAGAGCCAGTCTTCTTCTTCTTCAGGTTCTTTTCACACTCCACTGCCGCAAAACGGATTTAACGGCCAACGGTCGTCTATCTTCATTTCCTTCTTCTGTTGGTCGATCCTCTACCACCCATACGGACATTGCACTTAATGGGAAAATGGAGTTTGTTCGTACTAACCCGCCTTTCAAAACGACGTCGTCTTGAGCCCTTTCAAACGGAAATGAAACAAAGCCCTCGCCTCCCAATTAGGCCCAACGGAGTTTTTTGCTTTCTTAATTGATGCCAGCCCAACCCATCAACCAGTCCGTAGAATTTAATTTTACTGACGCAAAAAACAAAAAAAACCAATGCTTGCATGACCGCATTTTACTGCAGTTTATAAATCAGAACTGCTGCCATTTCCCAATATGATTGCGTTACAATTAAAAAAAAAGGCCTGGTTCTATGAATGACTAACAAATTCCAAGTGTTTCTACATATACAGGTGGCTTTGACAAAAACATAATCTCGAACCGACTGCATAGCGTGGCAGAACATGAATTCCCAAAAAAATAGGCAACCTACCTAAGCTAGTAATTGTCCTACAACATCACATCCTACCAAAAAGGACAAGGATTCACTCGGCAGCTCAGTCCTCACTCATATGAAGGCAATTTGGCCAATGCAAGTCCTACAAATAACGGCCATCGTCAGTGAACACAATGTCAATAAGAAAATTTGGTGAAGGTCTGTCTAGTACTGGTGTAGTCTGCTGGACTGGTGGCACTAAATGCTACATTGTTTAACCAACGACCTTTTGCTGTTGTTTATTGCGATTTTCCTCCACAATTCTTTGAAACTCTTTCTGACTGGTTGCAATTAGACGTTTGACCATGTCGTAAGTAGTAAGCCTAATGCTGCATTTGAAAAAGGGAGATTTCGTAAGGTAACTGAGTTTCAGAGGTTTAAAATGTCCCTGGAAACTTTAACCACTCATAAAATAAATGCCCCTATAAAATTCCCAAGCATGGAACACCAACCAAAATTGAGGTTAGAAAAGACATCATTCAGCATGCAGCTAAGAGCCTAAGAGACTAGATAATATAAATTTTAACTTGATATAATAGAAGAAAACAAAGGCAGGGAGGGGTGTGCATGGAACCTGCTGTTCGGTAAAGTTTTCAAAGCATTAGGCAAAAATCCCCTATACAATCCTATAAGTCCATCACGGGCCACAATACCTGCACAAGCAACATCAACTTAAATAAATGACTTTGACTATTAACCCAAAAGTGCAACTTCATTACAAACACAAATAAAAGCTATGAACAAAATAATGAGAAACTTTCTGGTGATTGAGGTAAACCTATTCTCAAGAAAATTAAACCATATCATGCACACACCAGAAGCTGGTAGACATATGCTTCAGTAGGTACTAGGTAGCAACATTTGAATCCTACTTAATACTAAGCCACCAACATTCTCAGAATCAATACTCCAATCCATGTCCTTGGCATAAATACAAAGTTTTTATCTTTAACCACCATTGTAAAGCATAACTGAGGAAGAGATTTTTTCTTTAAAGTGCATTTTTCCCATATCACATTTAACCAAATCAAGAATGTGGGAGAGTTGAGCTTCTGGTCCCCAAGTACGTTTCCCAATTATTCATATAGTGAGAATAGTTTAAGACATCTACAATTGTTATACTTAACTCACGTTCTAATTCTATATGACTCCTCTACATTAAGACTTAATGTCTAGTGCTTGACACAATGTCTGGTCACTTTTATGTCAATTCCTGATGGTAAAATAATTAACAACACGGTTTTACCTGGAATGGCATCCAAAACCGTCTTGTAAGGTGTGCCCTTCATTTGCATCTGTCTTCTCACAGTATCCAAAGGATAGCATGTGAGTGTGGCTAGGGAAGCTGACACCAAGCCTGTTAACAGAGATGCTTCAGTTCTCTTTTGAAATTCCTCCGGTAAAGACTTCTTCACCCTGTCATTCAAACACCAATATGAGTAAAATAGGATACATTATTTGTATTCTCCTCTAGTGTAACATGGAAAGAGGTGGGAGTGGACTCACAAGTCAAAAATGCAAAAGTTCACAGCAATATATGGAGCTATTCCAATAAGGGAAGGTCCAAGACCATAGTAGAAGGATGCAACTCCTTCCTCTCTTAGCATGTTTAAGGCAATCTGGAAACAAAAACATTAAAAAATTAATCTTCACGAAGATAGGGGCATTCTATCATAAATAACATGATCAGGTAGGTCATACCTCAGACATAGTTCGGTACCCTGGTTCAACTGCTAAGCGTAACCTCAGGACATCCAACGGGTATGTTACCTACGTGGAGGAAAATAGTATATCTTTGAATAGTTCCACATAACAGGTAGAATGAAAATAAGTTAGATGAACAATAAGAGGGCAAAAATATAAAAAACTATCCACGAAGTAGACTTCATAAGTAAAATATGAGGGTTCACGTGTTCCTAGGAACACTACCCAGACAAACCATTTTAAGCTAAAGAGGAAAACACTCATGAACCAAAAATGTCACAACACAAATGCATTACTCACAAAAGTGGATGTCATGCCAGCACAAGCACCTGCTGCAAGTCTTCCAACAAGAGAGAGCTCACCATCTTTCCCCCTAAAGAGTTTCTTCAAATTCAAGAAAAAGAGCTTTAGTTCTGGATACATGGAATGCTGCAGAAAAATTTTCTTCAAAAGGGTTTCAATATTACCTTATAAGCTTCATACGCAAAAAGCTGGACAGCACTATAAGGGATAATCCTTATGACCTAAACAATTAAAAGAATTTTCAAAATTAATGCAACACAAGAAACGCCCTACTTTATAGCAGAGGCAAGTAATATTTTGTAACACAATAGGAAACTTCATCAGCAGAAAACCTGAGGAAGGTTGCCTTTCCAGTACCCCTTAATCCCTTCTTCCTTCCCTATCATTGTTATGGCCTGCAGGCATCATCATTAAACATGAAGAGGTGGTCATATAGCATGATGTCAAATGCTTCTAAAAGAAAATTGAACATAATACTTTTTTTAAACCATAAATTATGCATCTCTGTGAAAAGATCGTAAATCTCCATAAGCTATCATATATGTAAGCCATAAAACCATTATTGGAAAAACTAACAAGCAGTGATAAAGCTGAATAGATTTATTTTTTAATCAAATTTTGTCAACAGTTCAAGTCTACAACCTCTGTTTCACAGCCCATATTGATTGTAAGACAAATGCATATAATTTATGATGTCAAAAAAGCAGAGGATGGGTGAATCATTACATACCTCGAGAAAACTGATAACTTTCTTAGCGCTTTGTTGCCCAACTCGAATCCCATGAGTCTGCAAATATATCAACCTTTCTTTAGACTACTGAACAGTTACAACTTACAATTGACCTACTATTTAATTTAGTGGGAAAACAATAATGCAGAATACCATTTGCCAGACAACAAGTATGAATATGTCTTGACAAGGAGCTCAAAAATATACCATAGAAGGACTGGAAAAGCAGTGTAATAAACCCAGTAAGCCTAATAACAAAAACTGGATTTTTTTTTTCCCTCCAGAATCAGAAACAATTGCCTTTCTTGTAGCAAAAGAAAACGCCCAGAAATAATTTTTAAAATTTCCGGAGTGATGCTGGTCACAAAATAGAGAGCTACCTAAAATTCTCATTCCTATGTTATTTTCTCAACCAGTATAATGAAAAGCCAAGATTTATCAACGGAAATAAAAACGCCGAATTTCGTAATATCAATGCCTTATCGGTTTCCTGAAAGTAAATTTTGAACATTCACTTTGTGTTTTCATAGTAATTAACCAAAATAAAGGGAAGCACAATGTTCTACAGATACGTCGCCGTATGCAACCATTTCGAGCTATAAAATTGCGAGAAATGTGACAAAATTCAAAGGTATAGAGTATAGAGGGAATCAATGAGCACCTGCATAAGAATCTTGATGCGGTCGAGCGGAGCCGTGACGGTCTTGGCTGCGGCTCCAGCGACGGCTCCGGCGGCGAAGAGCGCGGCGTCTTTGGGAACGCAAGCGAGTATGGCCAGCGGATGCTTCACCAGCTGAGCCCAGGTCGGCGCGAATTCATTTCTCCGCTCTACCCTCTCTACCACCGAAACGCAGGCAAAATTACAACGAATGCCACTCCCACCACCACCAGTGAAGCTGAGCTGCGTGGTCTTCCATAACGGCTCAAGCTCCGCAGCCTCAGTGAGGGCGCAGTGAGAGGCGTTTAGGCTCGGGATGCTCCGCCAGGAGATAATGGGCTTGGATTCCCCAGTCATGGATTGGGGGAATTTTGAACGTTGAGAGCGGAGGTGAAGAGATAAGGCAGCGAGGGAAGTAGCTGTGTTGTTGCAGAGAGAGAGATAGAGAGCAGAGGACACGGGAAGGCACTTTGTTCAGGCAGGCGGGTACATCTTATTTGCTAATTTAGTACGAAGTGCGTGTGGATTCCACCATCCATATTTCTCACGAGGGCTTAGGCCCCACTTTTTTTAATTAAATGGGGCCATGTTTCACTGTTTTTTAACTTATATACTTTTATATATATATATATTTTTATTTATTATTTATTGTTAGGAGACTCAAATTTAAAATGGGAATAAAATTAGTTTTTTGTTATAAAATAACCTGGAATATGTGCGAATATTGAGCTGCACATAAAGTAGATGAGACACAGTATTTAACGAGGTTCGGCTATGCCTACATCCCCGGAGAGCAGCAGTAGTAACTTTTCTACTATGTAAAATAATAGGGCTACAACTTTAGAGTTTACAATATGTAAGGCTCACTGAATTTTCTCTCTGCTCACTCACCCTATTTCTTCCTTCTCTTCCTCTTCTCTGCCTGACTCTCTTTCCTCTTTTCTTTCCTCCTTTCCCTTTCCTCTTCTCTTTCCTTCTTTCCTTTTCTTCTCTCTTTCCTCCTTTCCTTTTCTTCTCTCTTTCCTTCTTTCCTTTTCTTCTCTCCGTTTCCTTTTTCTTTGTTTTCTTTCCTCTTCTTTTTTTCTTCTCTTCTCTTTCCGTTTCTCTTCTTATTTATAGGCTGAAATAATCACTATTCACCCGTGACAGACAAACTCTACCAAAAATCTCCAAATGAATAGTAATGAATAGTTAGTGGGCTCCACATGTTTATTCTTTTACAACACTCCCCCTTGGAGACCACTAATGATATGTCGGTTGTATCATTAAAGACTTGCTTGGAGAAAACCTAGTAAGGTAGAGAACTGATGGAAAGAAGAGTACAACAATCTGTATAGCATACTTCTGGATGCTCCTCCTGATTAATATCTCCCCCTGATGTCTTCATAACTATCTTTGGAGTGAGAATCTTTCGGAGTGAATGAATGATGTAGCCACCAACAATTCATATAGTAAATATATTTCCAGTGAGCTATCTCTATGTAAATCATAGAAATTTTCAGAGTCCGCGTTTCCAACAAAACCTGGGCTATTTGTAAGATCATATGGAAGAATATGCCCATACATGGTGTTATGCGGAGATAGCATCAAATATACCTCACATCATCCTAAAATGATGGTGATGGAGTTGAGCCTTATCTGAAAAATATGATGTCCGGTCCAATATACTTCCGGAAAATCATTAAAGTGTCCAACGGATAATCCTCATAAAAATGCTTCAATACTTTCTTAGTATAAGCAATAATCTCGTTGGTATAATGCTCGATCCTTAAGTCGAGACAAATATTTCTTGAATTCTGCAGAAGCTTTAATGTGTTGCAATCACATTATAATCAATGTACTCACTGAGGTAATTTATGCATATTAATATTGAGTACAAATTTTGTGCTTCAAGCACATGTCCTTTAGGGACTTGCTTTATGCAATGTCAATCCTCTCAACGGATTTTGTTTAAAAGGGATTAAACTTTATGACACATTATATAGCTTTAACCCAGCTATTTATACATCTTTAGGAAATCGCTTCTGGCGATATGCTCCGTGCATTTAATAACCCTTAAAGATAATATGTTGGTCTCCGTAATTGTGTAATAAGGGGGGGCACAATTGAATCTGTAAATATGGAGAAAACCCAACGTTCCTTGTTTCTGCCAGAAAACATTGTGTCATACAAAGTAGGTATATTCCCTTTTATTCCGAACACCCAAGTATAACTTTCAGTATTGACAAATTTGGGGTTCGTACTGTGGGTTTGTTCTTTCACGTTCATTCTTATTTATAATGGAATTACCTCGTTCCATTTTGGCCAATAATATTGTCGACATTTAATAATTGAACGTGGTTCCAATCAACACAGCCCATTGATGATTTGAGTAGCTACTCCAAAACCAAAAATTGTCATTCATCAATTCATGATCTCACCATTCTCATTTGCATGCGCATACATCAATTATAAGCATTTCTTTGCTTTTGGGTACCCAAGCCACTTCAGAGGGCTTTTATTATGTGAGAATGTGGATTATAACCTCCAATGGAGCGTTATTTTATAGTAGGGCGTGGATAATCTCCATTTAGGGAGTTGGAACATTTAGAACCCATATATCTGTCATGCTGCAGGCATGCCACAGATTAATACATACATGTCAATTAATTTATGGGACTTTAACCCATATAATTTGCTACGCATTAGGCGTGCATAATATCAATATTTACATGTCAAAGGATTGTCCTTTCGGGACTTCAATCCATATCATTTGCTACGCAACAGGCGTGCATCATATTGATCACTGTTATACCCATATTCTGTTCTTATGGGACTTTAATCTGTGCAGTGTATTATCAATGTATCCAACTTGCAATCTGTAAAATTTGCGTTAATAATTCATGGATACATACAAGCCATTCTTTTGGAACGGACTTATCTCCCCATTTGGTTACCTTTCAAGATAAAATATCAAATAGGTATATAAGCATAAAATAACACAAGTATTGCTTACATCCTTAGGTGGGAGAGACTTTTCTCAAGTATCATTCAAGCTCGTATCGGCCCAGTAAATATAAAGTATCGCTTGATGATCTTGTTATATCCTGCAAGAGCAAAAATCACAATTCTTTTCTCTATCAAAAACAAATAACTCTCAGAGTTAGGATCACTGCATGGATTCATTCTTCAGATGTTCATTCTAAAGAAATAAAATCTCTTATGAACAGAGAGTTATAAAAAGAAAGAAAAGATACAAAAATTGTGATATTGATTGCAAGGTAAGGTAAGCAATCAGGGAAGGAAGCTGGTGGGAGCAGACAATAAGCTCTCATATCTCCTAGTCTAGAAGGACTTCCGGAGATTAGAGTATAAGATCGCCTTCACAGTTTCCTGATATAGCGGAAACGTGATCAGGGATAGTCTTGCTTCCTGAATGGATGATCAGAGATAGTCTTGCTTCTCGGGCATATTGAGTGCTCACTGATAAGAAAAATAAGTAGATATCGCATCACTAGGTATGGAGTAAACTGGATGTCTTCTGCAAAGAAAATTTCGTTAGTAACACATTTATACACAAATACAATGAATAGGTAGAACCGGTGAATTTCAAATTAACCATAGGAAAATTGCGAGATTCTCGGGATACTTTTGAAAAAGTAGCTCCGTGAAATCCGCAAAACAAGATCGGCTTTTGACAAAAATAATACTTGAAAACGCCGAAAGTGCCGACAGGCATTATTAGAGGCCACGTGAAGTTTTGGACTCTGGGAAAGAAAAAGATAATATGGGGATTCGAGAAGATATTGGGGTCCTGAAAAACAGTAGCCATATTTCCTCCTATAGATATGGCCTTTGCAAAACTTGATTGGAGCAACTGCGTTTCAACTCAAATTTCTTCATTTTCTGAAACTTTAGTTTTCCTGAGACTTTCTTCGAAACCTTCTTAAAAATGGCTTCCTCTTCTTCCTGCCCAAATTATTTCAATTTAAATGATGCTCCCACAACTACCAATGATGCCCAAGTTTGGCGTCCATCCTTTGTATCCCAAAATCGTCATCTCACAGGTAATGATTATGTGATGATGAATGATGCTACTGCTGTCATAGTAGCTAGGAATTTCATTACTCCAATGGATGAAATGCTGTTAACAGGGAGGTCTGAGGAAGAGGCTATTGATGACTCAATGGCTCCAGCATCAGAGTGCTGCTTCTGTTTCTAACATGGCTGA